>NC_133324.1:982755175-983055175 GCF_042186555.1 Aquarana catesbeiana | reverse complement strand
CTACCTGACATACACTGACCTACATAAACTGACCTACCTGACATACATGACATACACTGACCTACCTGACACACACTGACCTACCTGACAAACACTGACCTACCTGACACACACTGACCTACCTGACACACACTGACCTACCTGACCTACACTGACCTACACTGACCTACATACACTGACCTACCTGACATGCACTGACCTACATACACTGACCTACCTGACACACATGGAACTACCTGACCCACACTGACCTACATACACTGACCTACCTGACACACACTGACCTACCTGACACGCACTGACCTACCTGACACACACACTGACCTACCTGACACACACTGACCTACATACACTGACCTACCTGACACACACTGACCTACATACACTGACCTACCTGACACACACTGACCTACCTGACAAACACTGACCTACATACACTGACCTACATGACACACACTGACCTACCTGACATGCACTGACCTACCTGACATGCACTGACCTACCTGACATGCACTGACCTACCTGACATACACTGATCTACCTGACACACACTGACCTACATACACTGACCTACCTGACACACACTTACCTACCTGACATGCACTGACCTACCTGACACACACTGACCTACATACACTGACCTACCTGACCTACATGACACACACTTACCTACCTGACACGCACTGACCTACCTGACACGCACTGACCTACATACACTGACCTACCTGACACACACTGACCTACCTGACACACACTGACCTACCTGACACACACTGACCTACATACACTGACCTACCTGACACACACTTACCTACCTGACACGCACTGACCTACCTGACACGCACTGACCTACATACACTGACCTACGTGACACACACTGACCTACCTGACACACACTGACCTACATACACTGACCTACCTGACACACACTTACCTACCTGACACACACTGACCTACCTGACACACACTAACCTACCTGACACACACTGACCTACCTGACACACACTGACCTACATACACTGACCTACCTGACCTACATGACACACACTGACCTACCTGACAAACACTGACCTACCTGACACACACTGACCTACCTGACAAACACTGACCTACCTGACACACACTGACCTACACACACTGACCTACCTGACACACACTGACCTACCTGACATACACTGACCTGCCTGACACACACTGACCTACATAAACTGACCTACCTGACATACATGACATACACTGACCTACCTGACAAACACTGACCTACCTGACACACACTGACCTACCTGACACACACTGACCTACACTGACCTACCTGACCTACACTGACCTACCTGACACGCACTGACCTACATACACTGACCTACCTGACACACACTGACCTACATACACTGACCTACCTGACACACACTGACCTACCTGACACACTGACCTACATACACTGACCTACCTGACACACACTGACCTACATACACTGACCTACCTGAAGTACATGACACACACTGACCCACCTGACAAACACTGACCTACCTGACACACACTGACCTACCTGACACTGACCTACCTGACATACACTGACCTGCCTGACACACACTGACCTTCCTGACCTACATGACACACACTGACAAACATACACTGACCTACCTGACACACACTGACCTACATACACTGACATACCTGACACACACTGACCTACTTACACTGACCTACCTGACACGCACTGACCTACCTGACACGAACTGACTCACCTGACACACACTGACCTACCTGACATACACTGACCTACCTGACACACACAAACCTACCTGACACACACTGACCTACACACACTGACCTACCTGACCTACACTGACCTACATGACATACACTGACCTACACACACTGACCTACCTGACCTACACACACTGACCTACCTGACACACACTGACCTACATACACTGACCTACCTGACACGCACTGACCTACCTGACACACACTGACCTACCTGACACACATTGACCTACCTGACATACACTGACCTACCTGACCTACCAGACACACACTTACCTACCTGACATGCACTGACCTACCTGACACACACTGACCGACACACACTGACCTACCTGACCTACACTGACCTACCTGACCTACATGACATACACTGAACTACCTGACCTACACTAACCTACATGACATACACTGACCTACATACACTGACCTACCTGACACACACTGACCTACCTGACATACACTGGCCTACCTGACACACACTGGCCTACATACACTGACCTACCTGTCCTACATGACTCACACTGACCTACCTGACACACACTGACCTACCTGACACACACTGACCTACATACACTGACCTACCTGACACACACTGACCTACACACACTGACCTACCTGACACACACTGACCTACATACACTGACCTACCTGACACGCACTGACCTACATACACTGACCTACCTGACACGCACTGACCTACCTGACATACACTGGCCTACCTGACACACACTGACCTACATACACTGACCTACCTGACCTACATGACACACACTGACCTACCTGACAAACACTGACCTACCTGACACGCACTGACCTACCTGACACGCACTGACCTACCTGACATGCACTGACCTACCTGACACGCACTGACCTACCTGACACACACTGACCTTCCAGACCTACATGACACACACTGACCTACCTGACACACACTGACCTACCTGACAAACACTGACCTACCTGACATGCACTGACCTACCTGACACGCACTGACCTACCTGACACACACTGACCTTCCAGACCTACATGACACACACTGACCTACCTGACACACACTGACCTACCTGACAAACACTGACCTACCTGACATGCACTGACATACCTGACATGCACTGACCTACCTGACACGCACTGACCTACCTGACATACACTGGCCTACCTGACACACACTGACCTACATACACTGACCTACCTGACATACACTGACCTACCTGACACACACTGACCTACCTGACACATAACTGACCTACATACCCTGACCTACCTGACACACAATGACCTACATACACTGACCTACCTGACCTACCTGACAAACACTGACCTACCTGACCTACATGACACACACTGACCTACCTGACACACACTGACCTACATACACTGACCTTCCTGACCTACAGGACACACACTGACCTACCTGACAAACACTGACCTGACACACACTGACCTACATACACTGACCTACCTGACACACACTGACCTACCTGACATACACTGACCTACCTGACACACACTGACCTACATACACTGACCTACCTGACACACACTGACCTACCTGACACACACTGACCTACATACACTGACCTACCTGAGACACACTGACCTACATACACTGACCTACCTGACATGCACTGACCTACCTGACATACACTGACCTACCTGACACACACTGACCTACCTGACACATACTGACCTACATACACTGACCTACCTGGCCTACCTGACACACACTTACCTACCTGACACGCACTGACCTACCTGACACGCACTGACCTACATGACACACACTGACCTACATACACTGACCTACCTGACCTACATGACACACACTGACCTACCTGACACGCACTGACCTACCTGCCACACACTGACCTATCTGACACACACTGACCTACCTGACACACACTGACCTACCTGACACACACTGACCTACATACACTGACCTACCTGACATACACTGACCTACATACACTGACCTACCTGACACACACTGACCTACCTGACATACACTGACCTACCTGACACACACTGACCTACCTAACACACACTGACCTACATACACTGACCTACCTGACACACACTGACCTACCTGACACACACTGACTTACATACACTTACCTACCTGACACACACTGACCTACATGCACTGACCTACCTGACACACACTGACCTACATGACACACACTGACCTACATACACTGACCTACCTGACACACACTGACCTACCTGACACACACTGACCTACCTGACCTACATGACACACACACTAACCTACCTGACACACACTGACCTACCTGACACACACTGACCTACATACACTGACCTTCCTGACCTACATGACACACACTGACCTACCTGACACACACTGACCTACCTGACACGCACTGAACTACCTGACATACACTGACCTACATACACTGACCTACCTGACAAACACTGACCTACCTGACATACACTGACCTACCTGACATACACTGACCTACCTGACACACACTGACCTACCTGACACACACTGACCTACATACCCTGACCTACCTGACCTACCTGACACACACTGACCTACATACACTGACCTACCTGACAAACACTGACCTACCTGACATACACTGACCTACCTGACACACACTGACCTACCTGACACACACTGACCTACATACCCTGACCTACCTGACCTACCTGACACACACTGACCTACATACACTGACCTACCTGACAAACACTGACCTACCTGACATACACTGACCTACCTGACACACACTGACCTACCTGACACACACTGACCTACATACCCTGACCTACCTGACCTACCTGACACACACTGACCTACATACCCTGACCTACCTGACCTTCCTGACACACACTGACCTACATACACTGACCTACCTGACCTACCTGACACACACTGACCTACCTGACCTACATGACACACACTGACCTACCTGACACACACTGACCTACATACACTGACCTAACTGACACACATTGACCTACCTGACATACACTGACCTACCTGACACACACTGACCTACATACACTGACCTACCTGACACACACTGACCTACATACACTGACCTACCTGACACGCACTGACCTACCTGACACACACTGACCTACATACACTGACCTTCCTGACCTACATGACACACACTGACCTACCTGACACACACTGACCTACATACACTGACCTACCTGACATACACTGACCTACCTGACACACACTGACCTACATACACTGACCTACATACACTGACCTACCTGACATGCACTGACCTACCTGACACACACTGACCTACATACACTGACCTTCCTGACCTACATGACACACACTGACCTACCTGACACACACTGACCTACATACACTGACCTACCTGACATACACTGACCTACCTGACACACACTGACCTACCTGACATACACTGACCTACCTGACACACACTGACCTACATACACTGACCTACCTGACACACACTGACCTACATACACTGACCTACCTGACACACACTGACCTACATGACACACACTGACCTACCTGACACACACTGACCTACCTGACAAACACTGACCTACCTGACATGCACTGACCTACCTGACACGCACTGACCTACCTGACATACACTGACCTACCTGACATACACTGGCCTACCTGACACACACTGACCTACATACACTGACCTACCTGACCTACATGACACACACTGACCTACCTGACAAACACTGACCTACCTGACACACACTGACCTACCTGACACACACTGACCTACATACACTGGCCTACCTGACACACACTGACCTACCTGACACGCACTGACCTACCTGACACACACTGACCTACATACACTGGCCTACCTGACACACACTGACCTACATACACTGACCTACCTGACATACACTGACCTACATAAACTGACCTACCTGACATACATGACATACACTGACCTACCTGACACACACTGACCTACCTGACAAACACTGACCTACCTGACACACACTGACCTACCTGACACACACTGACCTACCTGACCTACACTGACCTACACTGACCTACATACACTGACCTACCTGACATGCACTGACCTACATACACTGACCTACCTGACACACATGGAACTACCTGACCCACACTGACCTACATACACTGACCTACCTGACACACACTGACCTACCTGACACGCACTGACCTACCTGACACACACACTGACCTACCTGACACACACTGACCTACATACACTGACCTACCTGACACACACTGACCTACATACACTGACCTACCTGACACACACTGACCTACCTGACAAACACTGACCTACATACACTGACCTACATGACACACACTGACCTACCTGACATGCACTGACCTACCTGACATGCACTGACCTACCTGACATGCACTGACCTACCTGACATACACTGATCTACCTGACACACACTGACCTACATACACTGACCTACCTGACACACACTTACCTACCTGACATGCACTGACCTACCTGACACACACTGACCTACATACACTGACCTACCTGACCTACATGACACACACTGACCTACCTGACACGCACTGACCTACATACACTGACCTACCTGACACACACTGACCTACCTGACACACACTGACCTACCTGACACACACTGACCTACATACACTGACCTACCTGACACACACTTACCTACCTGACATGCACTGACCTACCTTACATACACTGATCTACCTGACACACACTGACCTACCTGACACACACCGACCTTCCTGACCGACATGACACACACTGACCTACCTGACACACACTGACCTACCTGACATGCATTGACCTACCTGACATGCACTGACCTACCTGACATGCACTGACCTACCTGACCTACCTGACATACACTGACCTACCTGACACACACTGACCTACCTGACAAACACTGACCTACATACACTGACCTACCTGACCTACATGACACACACTGACCTACCTGACCTACCTGACCTACCTGACACACACTGACCTACCTGACACACACTGACCTACATACACTGACCTAACTGACATACACTGACCTACCTGACACACACTGACCTACACACACTGACCTACCTGACCTACCTGACCTACCTGACACACACTGACCTACCTGACACACACTTACCTACATACACTGACCTACCTGACCTACATGACACACACTGACCTACCTGACACGCACTGACCTACCTGACACACACTGACCTACATGCACTGACCTACCTGACATACACTGACCTACATACACTGACCTACCTGACACACACTTACCTACATACACTGACCTACCTGACCTACATGACACACACTGACCTACCTGACACACACTGACCTACCTGACACACACTGAACTACCTGACACACACTGACCTACCTGACACACACTGACCTACCTGACACACACTGACCTACCTGACACACACTGACCTACCTGACACACACTGAACTACCTGACACACACTGAACTACCTGACACGCACTGACCTAGCTGACATACACTGGCCTACCTGACAAACACTGACCTACATACACTGACCTACCTGACCTACCTGACACACACTGACCTACCTGACACACACTGACCTACCTGACACACACTGACCTACATACACTGACCTACCTGACCTACATGACACACACTGACCTACCTGACAAACACTGACCTACCTGACACACACTGACCTACATACACTGACCTACCTGACATACACTGACCTACATAAACTGACCTACCTGACATACATGACATACACTGACCTACCTGACACACACTGACCTACCTGACATACACTGACCTACCTGACCTACATGACATACGCTGACCTACCTGACACACACTGACCTACCTGACAAACACTGACCTACCTGACACACACTGACCTACCTGACCTACACTGACCTACATACACTGACCTACCTGACATGCACTGACCTACATACACTGACCTACCTGACACACATGGAACTACCTGACCCACACTGACCTACATACACTGACCTACCTGACACACACTGACCTACCTGACACGCACTGACCTACCTGACACGCACTGACCTACCTGACACACACACTGACCTACCTGACACACACTGACCTACATACACTGACCTATCTGACACGCACTGACCTACCTGACACACACTGACCTACCTGACAAACACTGACCTACATACACTGACCTACATGACACACACTGACCTACCTGACACACACTGACCTACCTGACATGCACTGACCTACCTGACATACACTGATCTACCTGACACACACTGACCTACATACACTGACCTACCTGACACACACTTACCTACCTGACATGCACTGACCTACCTGACACACACTGACCTACATACACTGACCTACCTGACCTACATGACACACACTTACCTACCTGACACGCACTGACCTACCTGACACGCACTGACCTACATACACTGACCTACCTGACACACACTGACCTACCTGACATGCACTGACCTACCTGACATGCACTGACCTACCTGACATGCACTGACCTACCTGACACACACTGACCTACATACACTGACCTACCTGACACACACTTACCTACCTGACATGCACTGACCTACCTGACACACACTGACCTACATACACTGACCTACCTGACCTACATGACACACACTTACCTACCTGACACGCACTGACCTACCTGACACGCACTGACCTACATACACTGACCTACCTGACACACACTGACCTACCTGACATGCACTGACCTACCTGACACACACTTACCTACCTGACACACACTGACCTACCTGACACACACTGACCTACCTGACACACACTTACCTACCTGACACACACTGACCTACCTGACACGCACTGACCTACCTGACACACACTGACCTACATACACTGACCTACCTGACCTACATGACACACACTGACCTACCTGACAAACACTGACCTACCTGACACACACTGACCTACCTGACACACACTGACCTACATACACTGACCTACCTGACACACACTTACCTACATACACTGACCTACCTGACACACACTGACCTACATACACTGACCTACCTGACACACACTGACCTACCTGACACACTGACCTACATACACTGACCTACCTGACACACACTGACCTACATACACTGACCTACCTGAAGTACATGACACACACTGACCCACCTGACAAACACTGACCTACCTGACACACACTGACCTACCTGACACTGACCTACCTGACATACACTGACCTGCCTGACACACACTGACCTACATACACTGACCTACCTGACACACACTGACCTACATACACTGACCTACCTGACACACAGTGACCTACTTACACTGACCTACCTGACACGCACTGACCTACCTGACATACACTGACCTACCTGACATACACTGACCTACCTGACACACACTGACCTACCTGACACGCACTGACCTACCTGACATACACTGACCTACCTGACATACACTGACCTACCTGACATACATTGACTTACCTGACACACACTGACCTACATACACTGACCTACCTGACACACACTGACCTACATACCCTGACCTACCTGACCTACCTGACACACACTGACCTACCTGACACACACTGAACTACCTGACACACACTGACCTACCTGACCTACATGACACACACTGACCTACCTGACACACACTGACCTACCTGACATACACTGACCTACCTGACATACACTGACCTACCTGACCTACATGATACACACTGACCTACCTGACACGCACTGACCTACCTGACATACACTGACCTACCTGACATACACTGACCTACCTAACACACACTGACCTACCTGACCTACCTGACACACACTGACCTACCTGACATACACTGACCTACCTGACATGCACTGACCTACCTGACACACACTGACCTACATACACTGACCTACCTGACCTACATGACACACACTGACCTACCTGACATACACTGACCTACCTGACATGCACTGACCTACCTGACATGCACTGACCTACATACACTGAGCTACCTGACACACACTGACCTACATACACTGACCTACCTGACATGCACTGACCTACCTGACATGCACTGACCTACATACACTGAGCTACCTGACACACACTGACCTACATACATTGACCTACCTGACACGCACTGACCTACCTGACATACACTGGCCTACCTGACACACACTTACCTACATACACTGACCTACCTGACCTACATGACACACACTGACCTACCTGACACACACTGACCTACCTGACACACACTGACTTACCTGACACACACTGACCTACATACACTGACCTACCTGACCTACCTGACACACACTGAACTACCTGACACACACTGACCTACCTGACACGCACTGACCTACCTGACATACACTGACCTACCTGACAAACACTGACCTACCTGACACACACTGACCTACCTGACACACACTAACCTACATACACTGACCTACCTGACACACACTGACCTACCTGACACGAACTGACTCACCTGACACACACTGACCTACCTGACATACACTGACCTACCTGACACACACAAACCTACCTGACACACACTGACCTACACACACTGACCTACCTGACCTACACTGACCTACATGACATACACTGACCTACACACACTGACCTACCTGACACACACTGACCTACCTGACACACACTGACCTACATACACTGACCTACCTGACCTACCTGACACACACTGACCTACCTGACATACACTGACCTACCTGACACACACTGACCTACATACACTGACCTACCTGACACGCACTGACCTACCTGACACACACTGACCTACCTGACACACATTGACCTACCTGACATACACTGACCTACCTGACACACACTGACCTACATACACTGACCTACCTGACCTACCTGACACACACTGACCTACCTGACACACATTGACCTACCTGACATACACTGACCTACCTGACACGCACTGACCTACCTGACACACACTGACCTACATACACTGACCTACCTGACCTACATGACACACACTGACCTACCTGACACACACTGACCTACCTGACATGCACTGACCTACCTGACACACACTGACCGACACACACTGACCTACCTGACCTACACTGACCTACCTGACCTACATGACATACACTGAACTACCTGACCTACACTAACCTACATGACATACACTGACCTACATACACTGACCTACCTGACACACACTGACCTACCTGACATACACTGGCCTACCTGACACACACTGGCCTACATACACTGACCTACCTGTCCTACATGACACACACTGACCTTCCTGACACACACTGACCTACATACACTGACCTACCTGACACACACTGACCTACATACACTGACCTACCTGACACGCACTGACCTACATACACTGACCTACCTGACACGCACTGACCTACCTGACATACACTGGCCTACCTGACACACACTGACCTACATACACTGACCTACCTGACCTACATGACACACACTGACCTACCTGACACGCACTGACCTACCTGACACGCACTGACCTACCTGACACGCACTGACCTACCTGACATGCACTTACCTACCTGACACGCACTGACCTACCTGACACACACTGACCTTCCAGACCTACATGACACACACTGACCTACCTGACACACACTGACCTACCTGACAAACACTGACCTACCTGACATGCACTGACCTACCTGACACGCACTGACCTACCTGACACACACTGACCTTCCAGACCTACATGACACACACTGACCTACCTGACAAACACTGACCTACCTGACATGCACTGACCTACCTGACACGCACTCACCTACCTGACATACACTGGCCTACCTGACACACACTGACCTACATACACTGACCTACCTGACATACACTGACCTACCTGACACACACTGACCTACCTGACACATAACTGACCTACATACCCTGACCTACCTGACACACACTGACCTACCTGACACACAATGACCTACATACACTGACCTACCTGACCTACCTGACAAACACTGACCTACCTGACATACACTGACCTACCTGACACACACTGACCTACCTGACACACACTGACCTACCTGACCTACATGACACACACTGACCTACCTGACACACACTGACCTACATACACTGACCTTCCTGACCTACAGGACACACACTGACCTACCTGACAAACACTGACCTGACACACACTGACCTACATACACTGACCTGCCTGACACACACTGACCTACCTGACATACACTGACCTACCTGACACACACTGACCTACCTGACACACACTGACCTACATACACTGACCTACCTGAGACACACTGACCTACATACACTGACCTACCTGACATGCACTGACCTACCTGACATGCACTGACCTACCTGACATACACTGACCTACCTGACACACACTGACCTACCTGACACATACTGACCTACATACACTGACCTACCTGGCCTACCTGACACACACTTACCTACCTGACACGCACTGACCTACCTGACACGCACTGACCTACATGACACACACTGACCTACACACACTGACCTACCTGACACGCACTGACCTACCTGCCACACACTGACCTACCTGACACACACTGACCTACCTGACACACACTGACCTACATACACTGACCTACCTGACACACACTGACCTACCTGACATACACTGACCTACCTGACACACACTGACCTACCTGACACACACTGACCTACATACACTGACCTACCTGACCTACATGACACACACTGACCTACCTGACACACACTGACCTACCTGACACACACTGACCTACATACACTGACCTACCTGACACACACTGACCTACATACACTGACCTACCTGACACACACTGACCTACCTGACACACACTGACCTACATACACTTACCTACCTGACACACACTGACCTACATGCACTGACCTACCTGACACACACTGACCTACATGACACACACTGACCTACATACACTGACCTACCTGACACACACTGACCTACATACATTGACCTACCTGACACGCACTGACCTACCTGACATACACTGGCCTACCTGACAAACACTGATCTACATACACTGACCTACCTGACATACACTGACCTACCTGACACACACTGACCTACCTGACATACACTGACCTACCTGACACACACTTACCTACATACACTGACCTACCTGATACACACTGACCTACCTGACATGCACTGACCTACCTGAAACACACTAACCTACCTGACACACACTGACCTACATACACTGACCTACCTGACACACACTGACCTACCTGACATACACTGACCTACATGACACACACTGACCTACCTGACAAACACTGACCTACCTGACACACACTGACCTACCTGACATACACTGACCTACCTGACACAAACTTACCTACATACACTGACCTACCTGATACACACTGACCTACCTGACATGCACTGACCTACCTGAAACACACTAACCTACCTGACACACACTGACCAACACACACTGAACTACCTGGCCCACACTGACCTACATGTTATACACTGACCTACACACACTGACCTACCTGACCTACCTGACACACACTGACCTACCTGACACGCACTGACCTACCTGACACACACTGACCTACATACCCTGACCTACACACACTGACCTACCTGACCTACACACACTGACCTACATACACTGACCTACCTGACACACACTGACCTACCTGACATACACTGACCTACCTGACACACACTGACCTACCTGACAATCACTGACCTACCTGACATTCACTGACCTACCTGACACACACTGACCTACATACACTGACCTACCTGACACACACTGACCTACATACACTGACCTACATGACACACACTGACCTACCTGACACACACTGACCTACCTGACCTACCTGACACGCACTGACCTCCCTGACATACACTGGCCTACCTGACCTACATGACACACACTGACCTACATACACTGACCTACCTGACACACACTTACCTACCTGACATGCACTGACCTACCTTACATACACTGATCTACCTGACACACACTGACCTACATACACTGACCTACCTGACCTACATGACACACACTGACCTACCTGACAAACACTGACCTACCTGACACACACTGACCTACATACACTGACCTTCCTGACACACACTGACCTACCTGACACACACTGACCTACCTGACAAACACTGACTTACCTGACAAACACTGACCTACCTGACACACACCGACCTTCCTGACCGACATGACATACACTGACCTACCTGACACACACTGACCTACCTGACATGCATTGACCTACCTGACATGCACTGACCTACCTGACCTACCTGACAAACACTGACCTACCTGACACACACTGACCTACCTGACAAACACTGACCTACATACACTGACCTACCTGACCTACATGACACACACTGACCTACCTGACACACACTGACCTACCTGACCTACCTGACCTACCTGACACACACTGACCTACCTGACACACACTGACCTACCTGACACGCACTGAACTACCTGACATACACTGACCTACATACACTGACCTACCTGACATACACTGACCTACCTGACATACACTGACCTACCTGACACACACTGACCTACCTGACACACACTGACCTACATACCCTGACCTACCTGACCTACCTGACACACACTGACCTACATACACTGACCTACCTGACAAACACTGACCTACCTGACATACACTGACCTACCTGACACACACTGACCTACCTGACACACACTGACCTACATACCCTGACCTACCTGACCTACCTGACACACACTGACCTACATACACTGACCTACCTGACAAACACTGACCTACCTGACATACACTGACCTACCTGACACACACTGACCTACCTGACACACACTGACCTACATACCCTGACCTACCTGACCTACCTGACACACACTGACCTACATACCCTGACCTACCTGACCTTCCTGACACACACTGACCTACATACACTGACCTACCTGACCTACCTGACACACACTGACCTACCTGACCTACATGACACACACTGACCTACCTGACACACACTGACCTACATACACTGACCTAACTGACACACATTGACCTACCTGACATACACTGACCTACCTGACACACACTGACCTACATACACTGACCTACCTGACACACACTGACCTACATACACTGACCTACCTGACACGCACTGACCTACCTGACACACACTGACCTACATACACTGACCTTCCTGACCTACATGACACACACTGACCTACCTGACACACACTGACCTACATACACTGACCTACCTGACATACACTGACCTACCTGACACACACTGACCTACATACACTGACCTACATACACTGACCTACCTGACATGCACTGACCTACCTGACACACACTGACCTACATACACTGACCTTCCTGACCTACATGACACACACTGACCTACCTGACACACACTGACCTACATACACTGACCTACCTGACATACACTGACCTACCTGACACACACTGACCTACCTGACATACACTGACCTACCTGACACACACTGACCTACATACACTGACCTACCTGACACACACTGACCTACATACACTGACCTACCTGACACACACTGACCTACATGACACACACTGACCTACCTGACACACACTGACCTACCTGACAAACACTGACCTACCTGACATGCACTGACCTACCTGACACGCACTGACCTACCTGACATACACTGACCTACCTGACATACACTGGCCTACCTGACACACACTGACCTACATACACTGACCTACCTGACCTACATGACACACACTGACCTACCTGACAAACACTGACCTACCTGACACACACTGACCTACCTGACACACACTGACCTACCTGACACACACTGACCTACATACACTGGCCTACCTGACACACACTGACCTACATACACTGACCTACCTGACATACACTGACCTACATAAACTGACCTACCTGACATACATGACATACACTGACCTACCTGACACACACTGACCTACCTGACAAACACTGACCTACCTGACACACACTGACCTACCTGACACACACTGACCTACCTGACCTACACTGACCTACACTGACCTACATACACTGACCTACCTGACATGCACTGACCTACATACACTGACCTACCTGACACACATGGAACTACCTGACCCACACTGACCTACATACACTGACCTACCTGACACACACTGACCTACCTGACACGCACTGACCTACCTGACACACACACTGACCTACCTGACACACACTGACCTACATACACTGACCTACCTGACACACACTGACCTACATACACTGACCTACCTGACACACACTGACCTACCTGACAAACACTGACCTACATACACTGACCTACATGACACACACTGACCTACCTGACATGCACTGACCTACCTGACATGCACTGACCTACCTGACATGCACTGACCTACCTGACATACACTGATCTACCTGACACACACTGACCTACATACATTGACCTACCTGACACGCACTGACCTACCTGACATACACTGGCCTACCTGACAAACACTGATCTACATACACTGACCTACCTGACATACACTGACCTACCTGACACACACTGACCTACCTGACATACACTGACCTACCTGACACACACTTACCTACATACACTGACCTACCTGATACACACTGACCTACCTGACATGCACTGACCTACCTGAAACACACTAACCTACCTGACACACACTGACCTACATACACTGACCTACCTGACACACACTGACCTACCTGACATACACTGACCTACATGACACACACTGACCTACCTGACAAACACTGACCTACCTGACACACACTGACCTACCTGACATACACTGACCTACCTGACACACACTTACCTACATACACTGACCTACCTGATACACACTGACCTACCTGACATGCACTGACCTACCTGAAACACACTAACCTACCTGACACACACTGACCAACACACACTGAACTACCTGGCCCACACTGACCTACATGTTATACACTGACCTACACACACTGACCTACCTGACCTACCTGACACACACTGACCTACCTGACACGCACTGACCTACCTGACACACACTGACCTACATACCCTGACCTACACACACTGACCTACCTGACCTACACACACTGACCTACATACACTGACCTACCTGACACACACTGACCTACCTGACATACACTGACCTACCTGACACACACTGACCTACCTGACAATCACTGACCTACCTGACATTCACTGACCTACCTGACACACACTGACCTACATACACTGACCTACCTGACACACACTGACCTACATACACTGACCTACATGACACACACTGACCTACCTGACACACACTGACCTACCTGACCTACCTGACACGCACTGACCTCCCTGACATACACTGGCCTACCTGACCTACATGACACACACTGACCTACATACACTGACCTACCTGACACACACTTACCTACCTGACATGCACTGACCTACCTTACATACACTGATCTACCTGACACACACTGACCTACATACACTGACCTACCTGACCTACATGACACACACTGACCTACCTGACAAACACTGACCTACCTGACACACACTGACCTACATACACTGACCTTCCTGACACACACTGACCTACCTGACACACACTGACCTACCTGACAAACACTGACTTACCTGACAAACACTGACCTACCTGACACACACCGACCTTCCTGACCGACATGACACACACTGACCTACCTGACACACACTGACCTACCTGACATGCATTGACCTACCTGACATGCACTGACCTACCTGACCTACCTGACAAACACTGACCTACCTGACACACACTGACCTACCTGACAAACACTGACCTACATACACTGACCTACCTGACCTACATGACACACACTGACCTACCTGACACACACTGACCTACCTGACCTACCTGACCTACCTGACACACACTGACCTACCTGACACACACTGACCTACCTGACACGCACTGAACTACCTGACATACACTGACCTACATACACTGACCTACCTGACAAACACTGACCTACCTGACATACACTGACCTACCTGACATACACTGACCTACCTGACACACACTGACCTACCTGACACACACTGACCTACATACCCTGACCTACCTGACCTACCTGACACACACTGACCTACATACACTGACCTACCTGACAAACACTGACCTACCTGACATACACTGACCTACCTGACACACACTGACCTACCTGACACACACTGACCTACATACCCTGACCTACCTGACCTACCTGACACACACTGACCTACATACACTGACCTACCTGACAAACACTGACCTACCTGACATACACTGACCTACCTGACACACACTGACCTACCTGACACACACTGACCTACATACCCTGACCTACCTGACCTACCTGACACACACTGACCTACATACCCTGACCTACCTGACCTTCCTGACACACACTGACCTACATACACTGACCTACCTGACCTACCTGACACACACTGACCTACCTGACCTACATGACACACACTGACCTACCTGACACACACTGACCTACATACACTGACCTAACTGACACACATTGACCTACCTGACATACACTGACCTACCTGACACACACTGACCTACATACACTGACCTACCTGACACACACTGACCTACATACACTGACCTACCTGACACGCACTGACCTACCTGACACACACTGACCTACATACACTGACCTTCCTGACCTACATGACACACACTGACCTACCTGACACACACTGACCTACATACACTGACCTACCTGACATACACTGACCTACCTGACACACACTGACCTACATACACTGACCTACATACACTGACCTACCTGACATGCACTGACCTACCTGACACACACTGACCTACATACACTGACCTTCCTGACCTACATGACACACACTGACCTACCTGACACACACTGACCTACATACACTGACCTACCTGACATACACTGACCTACCTGACACACACTGACCTACCTGACATACACTGACCTACCTGACACACACTGACCTACATACACTGACCTACCTGACACACACTGACCTACATACACTGACCTACCTGACACACACTGACCTACATGACACACACTGACCTACCTGACACACACTGACCTACCTGACAAACACTGACCTACCTGACATGCACTGACCTACCTGACACGCACTGACCTACCTGACATACACTGACCTACCTGACATACACTGGCCTACCTGACACACACTGACCTACATACACTGACCTACCTGACCTACATGACACACACTGACCTACCTGACAAACACTGACCTACCTGACACACACTGACCTACCTGACACACACTGACCTACATACACTGGCCTACCTGACACACACTGACCTACCTGACACGCACTGACCTACCTGACACACACTGACCTACATACACTGGCCTACCTGACACACACTGACCTACATACACTGACCTACCTGACATACACTGACCTACATAAACTGACCTACCTGACATACATGACATACACTGACCTACCTGACACACACTGACCTACCTGACAAACACTGACCTACCTGACACACACTGACCTACCTGACACACACTGACCTACCTGACCTACACTGACCTACACTGACCTACATACACTGACCTACCTGACATGCACTGACCTACATACACTGACCTACCTGACACACATGGAACTACCTGACCCACACTGACCTACATACACTGACCTACCTGACACACACTGACCTACCTGACACGCACTGACCTACCTGACACACACACTGACCTACCTGACACACACTGACCTACATACACTGACCTACCTGACACACACTGACCTACATACACTGACCTACCTGACACACACTGACCTACCTGACAAACACTGACCTACATACACTGACCTACATGACACACACTGACCTACCTGACATGCACTGACCTACCTGACATGCACTGACCTACCTGACATGCACTGACCTACCTGACATACACTGATCTACCTGACACACACTGACCTACATACACTGACCTACCTGACACACACTTACCTACCTGACATGCACTGACCTACCTGACACACACTGACCTACATACACTGACCTACCTGACCTACATGACACACACTTACCTACCTGACACGCACTGACCTACCTGACACGCACTGACCTACATACACTGACCTACCTGACACACACTGACCTACCTGACACACACTGACCTACCTGACACACACTGACCTACATACACTGACCTACCTGACACACACTTACCTACCTGACATGCACTGACCTACCTTACATACACTGATCTACCTGACACACACTGACCTACCTGACACACACCGACCTTCCTGACCGACATGACACACACTGACCTACCTGACACACACTGACCTACCTGACATGCATTGACCTACCTGACATGCACTGACCTACCTGACATGCACTGACCTACCTGACCTACACTGACCTACCTGACAAACACTGACCTACATACACTGACCTACCTGACCTACATGACACACACTGACCTACCTGACCTACCTGACCTACCTGACACACACTGACCTACCTGACACACACTGACCTACATACACTGACCTAACTGACATACACTGACCTACCTGACACACACTGACCTACACACACTGACCTACCTGACCTACCTGACCTACCTGACACACACTGACCTACCTGACACACACTTACCTACATACACTGACCTACCTGACCTACATGACACACACTGACCTACCTGACACGCACTGACCTACCTGACACACACTGACCTACATGCACTGACCTACCTGACATACACTGACCTACATACACTGACCTACCTGACACACACTTACCTACATACACTGACCTACCTGACCTACATGACACACACTGACCTACCTGACACACACTGACCTACCTGACACACACTGAACTACCTGACACACACTGACCTACCTGACACACACTGAACTACCTGACACACACTGAACTACCTGACACGCACTGACCTAGCTGACATACACTGGCCTACCTGACAAACACTGACCTACATACACTGACCTACCTGACCTACCTGACACACACTGACCTACCTGACACACACTGACCTACCTGACACACACTGACCTACATACACTGACCTACCTGACCTACATGACACACACTGACCTACCTGACAAACATTGACCTACCTGACACACACTGACCTACATACACTGACCTACCTGACATACACTGACCTACATAAACTGACCTACCTGACATACATGACATACACTGACCTACCTGACACACACTGACCTACCTGACATACACTGACCTACCTGACCTACATGACATACGCTGACCTACCTGACACACACTGACCTACCTGACAAACACTGACCTACCTGACACACACTGACCTACCTGACCTACACTGACCTACATACACTGACCTACCTGACATGCACTGACCTACATACACTGACCTACCTGACACACATGGAACTACCTGACCCACACTGACCTACATACACTGACCTACCTGACACACACTGACCTACCTGACACGCACTGACCTACCTGACACGCACTGACCTACCTGACACACACACTGACCTACCTGACACACCCTGACCTACATACACTGACCTATCTGACACGCACTGACCTACCTGACACACACTGACCTACCTGACAAACACTGACCTACATACACTGACCTACCTGACCTACCTGACACACACTGACCTACATACACTGACCTACCTGACACGCACTGACCTACCTGACACACACTGACCTACATACACTGACCTTCCTGACCTACATGACACACACTGACCTACCTGACACACACTGACCTACATACACTGACCTACCTGACATACACTGACCTACCTGACACACACTGACCTACATACACTGACCTACATACACTGACCTACCTGACATGCACTGACCTACCTGACACACACTGACCTACATACACTGACCTTCCTGACCTACATGACACACACTGACCTACCTGACACACACTGACCTACATACACTGACCTACCTGACATACACTGACCTACCTGACACACACTGACCTACCTGACATACACTGACCTACCTGACACACACTGACCTACATACACTGACCTACCTGACACACACTGACCTACATACACTGACCTACCTGACACACACTGACCTACATGACACACACTGACCTACCTGACACACACTGACCTACCTGACAAACACTGACCTACCTGACATGCACTGACCTACCTGACACGCACTGACCTACCTGACATACACTGACCTACCTGACATACACTGGCCTACCTGACACACACTGACCTACATACACTGACCTACCTGACCTACATGACACACACTGACCTACCTGACAAACACTGACCTACCTGACACACACTGACCTACCTGACACACACTGACCTACATACACTGGCCTACCTGACACACACTGACCTACCTGACACGCACTGACCTACCTGACACACACTGACCTACATACACTGGCCTACCTGACACACACTGACCTACATACACTGACCTACCTGACATACACTGACCTACATAAACTGACCTACCTGACATACATGACATACACTGACCTACCTGACACACACTGACCTACCTGACAAACACTGACCTACCTGACACACACTGACCTACCTGACACACACTGACCTACCTGACCTACACTGACCTACACTGACCTACATACACTGACCTACCTGACATGCACTGACCTACATACACTGACCTACCTGACACACATGGAACTACCTGACCCACACTGACCTACATACACTGACCTACCTGACACACACTGACCTACCTGACACGCACTGACCTACCTGACACACACACTGACCTACCTGACACACACTGACCTACATACACTGACCTACCTGACACACACTGACCTACCTGACACACACTGACCTACCTGACACACACTGACCTACATACACTGACCTACCTGACACACACTTACCTACCTGACATGCACTGACCTACCTTACATACACTGATCTACCTGACACACACTGACCTACCTGACACACACCGACCTTCCTGACCGACATGACACACACTGACCTACCTGACACACACTGACCTACCTGACATGCATTGACCTACCTGACATGCACTGACCTACCTGACATGCACTGACCTACCTGACCTACACTGACCTACCTGACAAACACTGACCTACCTGACAAACACTGACCTACCTGACCTACATGACACACACTGACCTACCTGACCTACCTGACCTACCTGACACACACTGACCTACCTGACACACACTGACCTACATACACTGACCTAACTGACATACACTGACCTACCTGACACACACTGACCTACACACACTGACCTACCTGACCTACCTGACCTACCTGACACACACTGACCTACCTGACACACACTTACCTACATACACTGACCTACCTGACCTACATGACACACACTGACCTACCTGACACGCACTGACCTACCTGACACACACTGACCTACATGCACTGACCTACCTGACATACACTGACCTACATACACTGACCTACCTGACACACACTTACCTACATACACTGACCTACCTGACCTACATGACACACACTGACCTACCTGACACACACTGACCTACCTGACACACACTGAACTACCTGACACACACTGACCTACCTGACACACACTGAACTACCTGACACACACTGAACTACCTGACACGCACTGACCTAGCTGACATACACTGGCCTACCTGACAAACACTGACCTACATACACTGACCTACCTGACCTACCTGACACACACTGACCTACCTGACACACACTGACCTACCTGACACACACTGACCTACATACACTGACCTACCTGACCTACATGACACACACTGACCTACCTGACAAACATTGACCTACCTGACACACACTGACCTACATACACTGACCTACCTGACATACACTGACCTACATAAACTGACCTACCTGACATACATGACATACACTGACCTACCTGACACACACTGACCTACCTGACATACACTGACCTACCTGACCTACATGACATACGCTGACCTACCTGACACACACTGACCTACCTGACAAACACTGACCTACCTGACACACACTGACCTACCTGACCTACACTGACCTACATACACTGACCTACCTGACATGCACTGACCTACATACACTGACCTACCTGACACACATGGAACTACCTGACCCACACTGACCTACATACACTGACCTACCTGACACACACTGACCTACCTGACACGCACTGACCTACCTGACACGCACTGACCTACCTGACACACACACTGACCTACCTGACACACCCTGACCTACATACACTGACCTATCTGACACGCACTGACCTACCTGACACACACTGACCTACCTGACAAACACTGACCTACATACACTGACCTACCTGACCTACATGACACACACTGACCTACCTGACACACACTGACCTACCTGACATGCACTGACCTACCTGACATACACTGATCTACCTGACACACACTGACCTACATACACTGACCTACCTGACACACACTTACCTACCTGACATGCACTGACCTACCTGACACACACTGACCTACATACACTGACCTACCTGACCTACATGACACACACTTACCTACCTGACACGCACTGACCTACCTGACACGCACTGACCTACATACACTGACCTACCTGACACACACTGACCTACCTGACATGCACTGACCTACCTGACATGCACTGACCTACCTGACATGCACTGACCTACCTGACACACACTGACCTACATACACTGACCTACCTGACACACACTTACCTACCTGACATGCACTGACCTACCTGACACACACTGACCTACATACACTGACCTACCTGACCTACATGACACACACTTACCTACCTGACACGCACTGACCTACCTGACACGCACTGACCTACATACACTGACCTACCTGACACACACTGACCTACCTGACACACACTGACCTACCTGACACACACTGACCTACCTGACACGCACTGACCTACCTGACACACACTGACCTACATACACTGACCTACCTGACCTACATGACACACACTGACCTACCTGACAAACACTGACCTACCTGACACACACTGACCTACCTGACACACACTGACCTACATACACTGACCTACCTGACACACACTTACCTACATACACTGACCTACCTGACACACACTGACCTACATACACTGACCTACCTGACACACACTGACCTACCTGACACACTGACCTACATACACTGACCTACCTGACACACACTGACCTACATACACTGACCTACCTGAAGTACATGACACACACTGACCCACCTGACAAACACTGACCTACCTGACACACACTGACCTACCTGACACTGACCTACCTGACATACACTGACCTGCCTGACACACACTGACCTACATACACTGACCTACCTGACACACACTGACCTACATACACTGACCTACCTGACACACAGTGACCTACTTACACTGACCTACCTGACACGCACTGACCTACCTGACATACACTGACCTACCTGACATACACTGACCTACCTGACACACACTGACCTACCTGACACGCACTGACCTACCTGACATACACTGACCTACCTGACATACACTGACCTACCTGACATACATTGACTTACCTGACACACACTGACCTACATACACTGACCTACCTGACACACACTGACCTACATACCCTGACCTACCTGACCTACCTGACACACACTGACCTACCTGACACACACTGAACTACCTGACACACACTGACCTACCTGACCTACATGACACACACTGACCTACCTGACACACACTGACCTACCTGACATACACTGACCTACCTGACATACACTGACCTACCTGACCTACATGATACACACTGACCTACCTGACACGCACTGACCTACCTGACATACACTGACCTACCTGACATACACTGACCTACCTAACACACACTGACCTACCTGACCTACCTGACACACACTGACCTACCTGACATACACTGACCTACCTGACATGCACTGACCTACCTGACACACACTGACCTACATACACTGACCTACCTGACCTACATGACACACACTGACCTACCTGACATACACTGACCTACCTGACATGCACTGACCTACCTGACATGCACTGACCTACATACACTGAGCTACCTGACACACACTGACCTACATACACTGACCTACCTGACATGCACTGACCTACCTGACATGCACTGACCTACATACACTGAGCTACCTGACACACACTGACCTACATACATTGACCTACCTGACACGCACTGACCTACCTGACATACACTGGCCTACCTGACACACACTTACCTACATACACTGACCTACCTGACCTACATGACACACACTGACCTACCTGACACACACTGACCTACCTGACACACACTGACTTACCTGACACACACTGACCTACATACACTGACCTACCTGACCTACCTGACACACACTGAACTACCTGACACACACTGACCTACCTGACACGCACTGACCTACCTGACATACACTGACCTACCTGACAAACACTGACCTACCTGACACACACTGACCTACCTGACACACACTAACCTACATACACTGACCTACCTGACACACACTGACCTACCTGACACGAACTGACTCACCTGACACACACTGACCTACCTGACATACACTGACCTACCTGACACACACAAACCTACCTGACACACACTGACCTACACACACTGACCTACCTGACCTACACTGACCTACATGACATACACTGACCTACACACACTGACCTACCTGACACACACTGACCTACCTGACACACACTGACCTACATACACTGACCTACCTGACCTACCTGACACACACTTACCTACCTGACACACACTGACCTACCTGACATACACTGACCTACCTGACACACACTGACCTACATACACTGACCTACCTGACACGCACTGACCTACCTGACACACACTGACCTACCTGACACACATTGACCTACCTGACATACACTGACCTACCTGACACACACTGACCTACATACACTGACCTACCTGACCTACCTGACACACACTGACCTACCTGACACACATTGACCTACCTGACATACACTGACCTACCTGACACGCACTGACCTACCTGACACACACTGACCTACATACACTGACCTACCTGACCTACATGACACACACTGACCTACCTGACACACACTGACCTACCTGACATGCACTGACCTACCTGACACACACTGACCGACACACACTGACCTACCTGACCTACACTGACCTACCTGACCTACATGACATACACTGAACTACCTGACCTACACTAACCTACATGACATACACTGACCTACATACACTGACCTACCTGACACACACTGACCTACCTGACATACACTGGCCTACCTGACACACACTGGCCTACATACACTGACCTACCTGTCCTACATGACACACACTGACCTACCTGACACACACTGACCTACATACACTGACCTACCTGACACACACTGACCTACATACACTGACCTACCTGACACGCACTGACCTACATACACTGACCTACCTGACACGCACTGACCTACCTGACATACACTGGCCTACCTGACACACACTGACCTACATACACTGACCTACCTGACCTACATGACACACACTGACCTACCTGACACGCACTGACCTACCTGACACGCACTGACCTACCTGACACGCACTGACCTACCTGACATGCACTTACCTACCTGACACGCACTGACCTACCTGACACACACTGACCTTCCAGACCTACATGACACACACTGACCTACCTGACACACACTGACCTACCTGACAAACACTGACCTACCTGACATGCACTGACCTACCTGACACGCACTGACCTACCTGACACACACTGACCTTCCAGACCTACATGACACACACTGACCTACCTGACAAACACTGACCTACCTGACATGCACTGACCTACCTGACACGCACTCACCTACCTGACATACACTGGCCTACCTGACACACACTGACCTACATACACTGACCTACCTGACATACACTGACCTACCTGACACACACTGACCTACCTGACACATAACTGACCTACATACCCTGACCTACCTGACACACACTGACCTACCTGACACACAATGACCTACATACACTGACCTACCTGACCTACCTGACACACACTGACCTACCTGACCTACATGACACACACTGACCTACCTGACACACACTGACCTACATAAATTGACCTTCCTGACCTACAGGACACACACTGACCTACCTGACAAACACTGACCTGACACACACTGACCTACATACACTGACCTGCCTGACACACACTGACCTACCTGACATACACTGACCTACCTGACACACACTGACCTACCTGACACACACTGACCTACATACACTGACCTACCTGAGACACACTGACCTACATACACTGACCTACCTGACATGCACTGACCTACCTGACATGCACTGACCTACCTGACATACACTGACCTACCTGACACACACTGACCTACCTGACACATACTGACCTACATACACTGACCTACCTGGCCTACCTGACACACACTTACCTACCTGACACGCACTGACCTACCTGACACGCACTGACCTACATGACACACACTGACCTACATACACTGACCTACCTGACCTACATGACACACACTGACCTACCTGACACGCACTGACCTACCTGCCACACACTGACCTACCTGACACACACTGACCTACCTGACACACACTGACCTACATACACTGACCTACCTGACATACACTGACCTACATACACTGACCTACCTGACACACACTGACCTACCTGACATACACTGACCTACCTGACACACACTGACCTACCTGACACACACTGACCTACATACACTGACCTACCTGACCTACATGACACACACTGACCTACCTGACACACACTGACCTACCTGACACACACTGACCTACATACACTGACCTACCTGACACACACTGACCTACATACACTGACCTACCTGACACACACTGACCTACCTGACACACACTGACCTACATACACTTACCTACCTGACACACACTGACCTACATGCACTGACCTACCTGACACACACTGACCTACATGACACACACTGACCTACATACACTGACCTACCTGACACGCACTGACCTACCTGACATACACTGGCCTACCTGACAAACACTGATCTACATACACTGACCTACCTGACATACACTGACCTACCTGACACACACTGACCTACCTGACATACACTGACCTACCTGACACACACTTACCTACATACACTGACCTACCTGATACACACTGACCTACCTGACATGCACTGACCTACCTGAAACACACTAACCTACCTGACACACACTGACCTACATACACTGACCTACCTGACACACACTGACCTACCTGACATACACTGACCTACATGACACACACTGACCTACCTGACAAACACTGACCTACCTGACACACACTGACCTACCTGACATACACTGACCTACCTGACACACACTTACCTACATACACTGACCTACCTGATACACACTGACCTACCTGACATGCACTGACCTACCTGAAACACACTAACCTACCTGACACACACTGACCAACACACACTGACCTACCTGACACACACTGAACTACCTGGCCCACACTGACCTACATGTTATACACTGACCTACACACACTGACCTACCTGACCTACCTGACACACACTGACCTACCTGACACGCACTGACCTACCTGACACACACTGACCTACATACCCTGACCTACACACACTGACCTACCTGACCTACACACACTGACCTACATACACTGACCTACCTGACACACACTGACCTACCTGACATACACTGACCTACCTGACACACACTGACCTACCTGACAATCACTGACCTACCTGACATTCACTGACCTACCTGACACACACTGACCTACATACACTGACCTACCTGACACACACTGACCTACATACACTGACCTACATGACACACACTGACCTACCTGACACACACTGACCTACCTGACCTACCTGACACGCACTGACCTCCCTGACATACACTGGCCTACCTGACCTACATGACACACACTGACCTACATACACTGACCTACCTGACACACACTTACCTACCTGACATGCACTGACCTACCTTACATACACTGATCTACCTGACACACACTGACCTACATACACTGACCTACCTGACCTACATGACACACACTGACCTACCTGACAAACACTGACCTACCTGACACACACTGACCTACATACACTGACCTTCCTGACACACACTGACCTACCTGACACACACTGACCTACCTGACAAACACTGACTTACCTGACAAACACTGACCTACCTGACACACACCGACCTTCCTGACCGACATGACACACACTGACCTACCTGACACACACTGACCTACCTGACATGCATTGACCTACCTGACATGCACTGACCTACCTGACCTACCTGACAAACACTGACCTACCTGACACACACTGACCTACCTGACAAACACTGACCTACATACACTGACCTACCTGACCTACATGACACAAACTGACCTACCTGACACACACTGACCTACCTGACCTACCTGACCTACCTGACACACACTGACCTACCTGACACACACTGACCTACATACACTGACCTACACACACTGACCTACCTGACACACACTTACCTACATACACTGACCTACCTGACCTACATGACACACACTGACCTACCTGACAAACACTGACCTACCTGACACGCACTGACCTACCTGACACACACTGACCTACATGCACTGACCTACCTGACATACACTGACCTACATACACTGACCTACCTGACACACACTTACCTACATACACTGACCTACCTGACCTACATGACACACACTGACCTACCTGACACACACTGACCTACCTGACACACACTGAACTACCTGACACACACTGACCTACCTGACACACACTGACCTAGCTGACATACACTGGCCTACCTGACAAACACTGACCTACATACACTGACCTACCTGACCTACATGACACACACTGACCTACCTGACACACACTGACCTACCTGACACACACTGACCTACATACACTGACCTACCTGACACACACTTACCTACCTGACATGCACTGACCTACCTTACATACACTGATCTACCTGACACACACTGACCTACCTGACACACACCGACCTTCCTGACCGACATGACACACACTGACCTACCTGACATGCATTGACCTACCTGACATGCACTGACCTACCTGACATGCACTGACCTACCTGACAAACACTGACCTACCTGACATACACTGACCTACCTGACACACACTGACCTACCTGACAAACACTGACCTACATACACTGACCTACCTGACCTACATGACACACACTGACCTACCTGACCTACCTGACCTACCTGACACACACTGACCTACCTGACACACACTGACCTAACTGACATACACTGACCTACCTGACACACACTGACCTACCTGACCTACATGACACACACTGACCTACCTGACACGCACTGACCTACCTGACACACACTGACCTACATGCACTGACCTACCTGACATACACTGACCTACATACACTGACCTACCTGACACACACTTACCTACATACACTGACCTACCTGACCTACATGACACACACTGACCTACCTGACACACACTGACCTACCTGACACACACTGAACTACCTGACACACACTGACCTACCTGACACACACTGACCTAGCTGACATACACTGGCCTACCTGACAAACACTGACCTACATACACTGACCTACCTGACCTACCTGACACACACTGACCTACCTGACACACACTGACCTACATACACTGACCTACCTGACCTACATGACACACACTGACCTACCTGACAAACACTGACCTACCTGACACACACTGACCTACCTGACACACACTGACCTACATACACTGACCTACCTGACACACACTTACCTACCTGACACGCACTTACCTACCTGACACGCACTGACCTACATACACTGACCTACCTGACACACACTGACCTACCTGACATGCACTGACCTACCTGACATACACTGACCTACCTGACACACACTGACCTACATACACTGACCTACCTGACACACACTTACCTACCTGACATGCACTGACCTACCTGACACACACTGACCTACATACACTGACCTACCTGACCTACATGACACACACTTACCTACCTGACACGCACTGACCTACCTGACACGCACTGACCTACATACACTGACCTACCTGACACACACTGACCTACATACACTGACCTACCTGACACACACTTACCTACCTGACACACACTGACCTACCTGACACACACTAACCTACCTGACACACACTAACCTACCTGACACACACTGACCTACCTGACACACACTGACCTACATACACTGACCTACCTGACCTACATGACACACACTGACCTACCTGACAAACACTGACCTACCTGACACACACTGACCTACCTGACACACACTGACCTACATACACTGACCTACCTGACACACACTTACCTACCTGACATGCACTGACCTACCTGACACACACTGACCTACACACACTGACCTACCTGACACACACTGACCTACCTGACATACACTGACCTGCCTGACACACACTGACCTACATAAACTGACCTACCTGACATACATGACATACACTGACCTACCTGACAAACACTGACCTACCTGACACACACTGACCTACCTGACACACACTGACCTACCTGACCTACACTGACCTACCTGACACGCACTGACCTACATACACTGACCTACCTGACACACACTGACCTACATACACTGACCTACCTGACACACACTGACCTACCTGACACACTGACCTACATACACTGACCTACCTGACACACACTGACCTACATACACTGACCTACCTGAAGTACATGACACACACTGACCCACCTGACAAACACTGACCTACCTGACACACACTGACCTACCTGACACTGACCTACCTGACATACACTGACCTGCCTGACACACACTGACCTACATACACTGACCTTCCTGACCTACATGACACACACTGACAAACATACACTGACCTACCTGACACACACTGACCTACATACACTGACCTACCTGACACACACTGACCTACTTACACTGACCTACCTGACACGCACTGACCTACCTGACATACACTGACCTACCTGACATACACTGACCTACCTGACACACACTGACCTACATACACTGACCTACCTGACATACATTGACTTACCTGACACACACTGACCTACATACACTGACCTACCTGACACACACTGACCTACATACCCTGACCTACCTGACCTACCTGACACACACTGACCTACCTGACACACACTGAACTACCTGACACACACTGACCTACCTGACCTACATGACACACACTGACCTACCTGACACACACTGACCTACCTGACATACACTGACCTACCTGACCTACCTGATACGCACTGACCTACCTGACACGCACTGACCTACCTGACATACACTGACCTACCTGACATACACTGACCTACCTAACACACACTGACCTACCTGACCTACCTGACACACACTGACCTACCTGACATACACTGACCTACATACACTGACCTACCTGACCTACATGACACACACTGACCTACCTGACATGCACTGACCTACCTGACACACACTGACCTACATACACTGACCTACCTGACCTACATGACACACACTGACCTACCTGACATGCACTGACCTACCTGACATGCACTGACCTACCTGACATGCACTGACCTACATACACTGACCTACCTGACATGCACTGACCTACCTGACATGCACTGACCTACATACACTGAGCTACCTGACACACACTGACCTACATACATTGACCTACCTGACACGCACTGACCTACCTGACATACACTGGCCTACCTGACACACACTTACCTACATACACTGACCTACCTGACCTACATGACACACACTGACCTACCTGACACACACTGACCTACCTGACACGCACTGACCTAGCTGACATACACTGACTTACCTGACACACACTGACCTACATACACTGACCTACCTGACCTACCTGACACACACTGAACTACCTGACACACACTGACCTACCTGACACGCACTGACCTACCTGACATACACTGACCTACCTGACAAACACTGACCTACCTGACACACACTGACCTACCTGACACACACTAACCTACATACACTGACCTACCTGACACACACTGACCTACCTGACACGAACTGACTCACCTGACACACACTGACCTACCTGACATACACTGACCTACCTGACACACACAAACCTACCTGACACACACTGACCTACACACACTGACCTACCTGACCTACACTGACCTACATGACATACACTGACCTACACACACTGACCTACCTGACCTACACACACTGACCTACCTGACACACACTGACCTACATACACTGACCTACCTGACACGCACTGACCTACCTGACACACACTGACCTACCTGACACACATTGACCTACCTGACATACACTGACCTACCTGACCTACCAGACACACACTTACTTACCTGACATGCACTGACCTACCTGACACACACTGACCGACACACACTGACCTACCTGACCTACACTGACCTACCTGACCTACATGACATACACTGAACTACCTGACCTACACTAACCTACATGACATACACTGACCTACATACACTGACCTACCTGACACACACTGACCTACCTGACATACACTGGCCTACCTGACACACACTGGCCTACATACACTGACCTACCTGTCCTACATGACACACACTGACCTACCTGACACACACTGACCTACCTGACACACACTGACCTACATACACTGACCTACCTGACACACACTGACCTACACACACTGACCTACCTGACACACACTGACCTACATACACTGACCTACCTGTCCTACATGACACACACTGACCTACCTGACACACACTGACCTACCTGACACACACTGACCTACATACACTGACCTACCTGACACACACTGACCTACACACACTGACCTACCTGACACACACTGACCTACATACACTGACCTACCTGACACGCACTGACCTACATACACTGACCTACCTGACACGCACTGACCTACCTGACATACACTGGCCTACCTGACACACACTGACCTACATACACTGACCTACCTGACCTACATGACACACACTGACCTACCTGACACGCACTGACCTACCTGACATGCACTGACCTACCTGACACGCACTGACCTACCTGACACACACTGACCTTCCAGACCTACATGACACACACTGACCTACCTGACACACACTGACCTACCTGACAAACACTGACCTACCTGACATGCACTGACCTACCTGACACGCACTGACCTACCTGACACACACTGACCTTCCAGACCTACATGACACACACTGACCTACCTGACACACACTGACCTACCTGACAAACACTGACCTACCTGACATGCACTGACCTACCTGACATGCACTGACCTACCTGACACGCACTGACCTACCTGACATACACTGGCCTACCTGACACACACTGACCTACATACACTGACCTACCTGACATACACTGACCTACCTGACACACACTGACCTACCTGACACATAACTGACCTACATACCCTGACCTACCTGACACACAATGACCTACATACACTGACCTACCTGACCTACCTGACAAACACTGACCTACCTGACCTACATGACACACACTGACCTACCTGACACACACTGACCTACATACACTGACCTTCCTGACCTACAGGACACACACTGACCTACCTGACAAACACTGACCTGACACACACTGACCTACATACACTGACCTACCTGACACACACTGACCTACCTGACATACACTGACCTACCTGACACACACTGACCTACATACACTGACCTACCTGACACACACTGACCTACCTGACACACACTGACCTACATACACTGACCTACCTGAGACACACTGACCTACATACACTGACCTACCTGACATGCACTGACCTACCTGACATACACTGACCTACCTGACACACACTGACCTACCTGACACATACTGACCTACATACACTGACCTACCTGGCCTACCTGACACACACTTACCTACCTGACACGCACTGACCTACCTGACACGCACTGACCTACATGACACACACTGACCTACATACACTGACCTACCTGACCTACATGACACACACTGACCTACCTGACACGCACTGACCTACCTGCCACACACTGACCTATCTGACACACACTGACCTACCTGACACACACTGACCTACCTGACACACACTGACCTACATACACTGACCTACCTGACATACACTGACCTACATACACTGACCTACCTGACACACACTGACCTACCTGACATACACTGACCTACCTGACACACACTGACCTACCTAACACACACTGACCTACATACACTGACCTACCTGACACACACTGACCTACCTGACACACACTGACCTACATACACTTACCTACCTGACACACACTGACCTACATGCACTGACCTACCTGACACACACTGACCTACATGACACACACTGACCTACATACACTGACCTACCTGACACACACTGACCTACCTGACACACACTGACCTACCTGACCTACATGACACACACACTAACCTACCTGACACACACTGACCTACCTGACACACACTGACCTACATACACTGACCTTCCTGACCTACATGACACACACTGACCTACCTGACACACACTGACCTACCTGACACGCACTGAACTACCTGACATACACTGACCTACATACACTGACCTACCTGACAAACACTGACCTACCTGACATACACTGACCTACCTGACATACACTGACCTACCTGACACACACTGACCTACCTGACACACACTGACCTACATACCCTGACCTACCTGACCTACCTGACACACACTGACCTACATACACTGACCTACCTGACAAACACTGACCTACCTGACATACACTGACCTACCTGACACACACTGACCTACCTGACACACACTGACCTACATACCCTGACCTACCTGACCTACCTGACACACACTGACCTACATACACTGACCTACCTGACAAACACTGACCTACCTGACATACACTGACCTACCTGACACACACTGACCTACCTGACACACACTGACCTACATACCCTGACCTACCTGACCTACCTGACACACACTGACCTACATACCCTGACCTACCTGACCTTCCTGACACACACTGACCTACATACACTGACCTACCTGACCTACCTGACACACACTGACCTACCTGACCTACATGACACACACTGACCTACCTGACACACACTGACCTACATACACTGACCTAACTGACACACATTGACCTACCTGACATACACTGACCTACCTGACACACACTGACCTACATACACTGACCTACCTGACACACACTGACCTACATACACTGACCTACCTGACACGCACTGACCTACCTGACACACACTGACCTACATACACTGACCTTCCTGACCTACATGACACACACTGACCTACCTGACACACACTGACCTACATACACTGACCTACCTGACACACACTGACCTACATACACTGACCTACATACACTGACCTACCTGACATGCACTGACCTACCTGACACACACTGACCTACATACACTGACCTTCCTGACCTACATGACACACACTGACCTACCTGACACACACTGACCTACATACACTGACCTACCTGACATACACTGACCTACCTGACACACACTGACCTACCTGACATACACTGACCTACCTGACACACACTGACCTACATACACTGACCTACCTGACACACACTGACCTACATACACTGACCTACCTGACACACACTGACCTACATGACACACACTGACCTACCTGACACACACTGACCTACCTGACACACACTGACCTACCTGACATGCACTGACCTACCTGACACGCACTGACCTACCTGACATACACTGACCTACCTGACATACACTGGCCTACCTGACACACACTGACCTACATACACTGACCTACCTGACCTACCTGACAAACACTGACCTACATGACACACACTGACCTACCTGACCTACCTGACCTACCTGACACACACTGACCTAACTGACACACACTGACCTACATACACTGACCTACATGCCCTACCTGACACACACTGAACTACCTGACACACACTGACCTACCTGACCTACATGACACACACTGACCTACCTGACACACACTGACCTACATACACTGACCTAACTGACATACACTGACCTGCCTGACATACACTGACCTACCTTACACACACTGACCTACATACACTGACCTACCTGACATACACTGACCTACCTGACACACACTGACCTACATACACTGACCTACCTGACATACACTGACCTACGTGACACACACTGACCTACATACACTGACCTACCTGACATACACTGACCTACCTGACATACACTGACCTACCTGACACACACTGACCTACATACACTGACCTACCTGACACACACTGACCTACCTGACACGCACTGACCCACCTGACACACACTGACCTACCTGACACACACTGACCTACATACACAGACCTACCTGACCCACACTGACCTACATACCCTGACCTACCTGACCTACCTGACACACACTGAACTACCTGACCTACATGACACACACTGACCTACCTGACACGCACTGACCTACCTGACATGCACTGACCTACCTGACATACACTGACCTACCTGACACACACTGACCTACCTGACCTACATGACACACACTGAACTACCTGACACACACTGACCTACATACACTGACCTACCTGACCTACATGACACACACTGACCTACCTTACAAACACTGACCTACCTGACATGCACTGACTTACCTGACATACACTGACCTACCTGACATACACTGACCTACATACACTGACCTACCTGACACACACTGACCTACATACATTGACCTACCTGACACGCACTGACCTACCTGACACACACTGACCTACCTGACACACACTGACCTACATACACTGACCTACACACACTGACCTACATACACTGACCTACACACACTGACCTACCTGACACACACTGAACTACCTGACCCACACTGACCTACATGTTATACACTGACCTACACACACTGACCTACCTGACACACACTGACCTACCTGACACGCACTGACCTACCTGACGCACACTGACCTACATACACTGACCTACACACACTGACCTACCTGACCTACACTAACCTACACACACTGACCTACCTGACACACACTGACCTACACACACTGACCTACCTGACACGCACTGACCTACCTGACACGCACTGACCTACCTGACATACACTGGCCTACCTGACACACACTGGCCTACATACACTGACCTACCTGACCTACATGACACACACTGACCTACCTGACAAACACTGACCTACCTGACACACACTTACCTCCCTGACACGCACTGACCTACCTGACACGCACTGACCTACCTGACACGCACTGACCTACCTAACACACACTGACCTACATACACTGACCTACCTGACCTACCTGACACACACTTACCTACCTGACACGCACTGACCTACCTGACACACACTGACCTACATACACTGACCTACCTGACCTACATGACACACACTGACCTACCTGACACGCACTGACCTACCTGACACGCACTGACCTACCTGACTTACAGTGACCTACCTGACACACACTGACCTACATACACTGACCTACACACACTGACCTACCTGACCTACACTTACCTACACACACTGACCTAACTGACACACACTGACCTACCTGACAAACACTGACCTACCTGACACACACTGACCTACATACACTGACCTACCTGGCACACACTGACCTACATACACTGACCTACCTGACATACAATGACCTACCTGACACACACTGGCCTACATACACTGACCTACCTGACCTACATGACACACACTGACCTATCTGACACGCACTGACCTACCTGACACGCACTGACCTACATACACTGACCTACCTGACCTACATGACACACACTGACCTACCTGACACGCACTGACCTACCTGACATACACTGACCTACCTGACACACACTGAACTACACGACATACACTGACCTACACACACTGACTTACCTGACCTACACTGACCTATACTGACCTACCTGACACACACTGACCTACACTGACCTACACACACTGACCTACCTGACACGCACTGACCTACCTGACACGCACTGACCTACCTGACACGCACTGACCTACCTGACACACACTGACCTACCTGACCTACATGACATACACTGACCAACCTGACACGCACTGACCTACCTGACACACACTGACCTACACTGACCTACCTGACACACACGGACCTACCTGACACACACTGACCTACACACACTGACCTACCTGACCCACCCTGACCTACCTGACACGCACTGACCTACCTGACACACACTGACCTACCTGACCTACATGACATACACTGACCTACCTGACACGCACTGACCTACCTGACACGCACTGACCTACCTGACACGCACTGACCTACCTGACACACACTGACCTACCTGACCTACATGACATACACTGACCAACCTGACACGCACTGACCTACCTGACACACACTGACCTACACTGACCTACCTGACACACACGGACCTACCTGACACACACTGACCTACACACACTGACCTACCTGACCCACCCTGACCTACCTGACACGCACTGACCTACCTGACACACACTGACCTACCTGACCTACATGACATACACTGACCTACCTGACATGCACTGACCTACAGTAGGTGACCGCGAGATTGTGTCAATCTCGCCGCATTTCTCAGCAAGATTTGACACCTGCGAGCCCCGTCGCAGGAGCCCGCGCCGAGATGGTTCACTCATTGGGAAAGGAAAACTTTGTTTTCCTTCCCCGATGAGTGACAGGCAGTGCTGACAGCTGTCTGGTATGAATCCTGAGGCAGGAACACCGCGCCAAATTTTAAATGAAAAAACCCGGCATAGGTTCCCCCCCCAGGGGCATACCAGGCCCTTAGGTCTGGCATGGATTGTAAGGGGAAGCCCCTACGCCGTAAAATTGGCGTGGGGGTCCCCCCAATCCATACCAGACCCTTATCTGAGCACGCAGCCTGGCCGGCCAGGAAAGGGGGTGGGGACAAGGGCCCCCCCCACCCCAAAGCACCTTGTCCCCATGTTGATGAGGACAAGGGCCTCTTCCCGACAACCCTGGTCGATGATTGTCGGGGTCTGCGGGCGGGGGGCTTATTGGAATCCGGGAGCCCCCTTTAATAAGGGGGCCCCAGATCCCGGCCCCCCACCCTATGTGAATGAGTATGGGGTACATGGTACCCCTACCCATTCACCTAGGGAAAAGTGTCAATATAAAAAAAACACAGTACACAGGTTTTAGGAGTAATTTATTAGTCAGCTCCGGGGTCTTCTTCCGACTTCGGGGGTCTCCATCCGACTTCTCCCGGTGTTTGGCCTCTTCTCCGGGCCCCGCCGCTATCTTCTTCCAGCTCTATTGCCAGCGAGGGGCCCAGTCTGCTTCCGCTGTCTCGCCGCCGCTGTCTCGCCGCTTCTTCTCTTCTTCCCCGATGTTGACACAACGCTCTCTCTGGCTCGAATGCTGTGTGCGAGCTGCGGAGCCATTTATATAGGCGGTGACCCCGCCCCCTTACGACGTCATGGTCCCAGCATGCGCAGGGACTCTAGCGTCATAAGGGGGCGTGACCCCAGAGTCCCTGCGCATGCTGGGACCATGACGTCGTAAGGGGGCGGGGTCACCGCCTATATAAATGGCTCCGCAGTTCGCACACAGCATTCGAGCCGGAGAGAGCGTCGTGTCAACATCGGGGAAGAAGAGAAGAAGAGACAGCGGCGACGAGACAGCGGCAGCAGACCGGGCCCTTCGCTGGCAATAGAGCTGGAAGAAGATAGCGGCGGGGCCCGGAGCAGAGGCCGAACACCGGGAGAAAGTCGGAAGGAGACCCCCCCGAAGTCGGAAGAAGACCCGGAGCTGACGAATAAATTACTCCTAAAACCTGTGTACTGTGTTTTTTTTATATTGACACTTTTCCCTAGGTGAGTGGGTAGGGGTACCATGTACCCCAAACTCATTCACAGAGGGTGGGGGGCCGGGATCTGGAGGGTGGGGGGCCCGGATTCCGATAAGCCCCCTGCCCGCAGACCCCGACAACCAACGGCCAGGGTTGTCGGGAAGAGGCCCTTGTCCTCATCAACATGGGGACAAAGTGCTTTGGGGTGGGGCGGCCCGATGAGTGAGCCAGTGCGACATGCACAGTACCCTGTCGCCGAGAACCAGCGCGATGCTATCGCACTGGAAACACAATCTCGCGTTCAGGTACTGTACCTGACACACACTGACCTACACTGACCTACACACACTGACCTACCTGACACACACTGACCTACCTGACACACACTGACCTACACTGACCTACACACACTGACCTACCTGACACACACTGACCTACCTGACACACACTGACCTACACTGACCTACACACACTGACCTACCTGACCCACCCTGACCTACCTGACATGCACTGACCTACCTGACACGCACTGACCTACCTGACACGCACTGACCTACCTGACACACACTGACCTACACTGACCTACACACTGACCTACCTGACACACACTGACCTACCTGACACGCACTTACCTACCTGACATACACTGACCTACACTGACCTACCTGACAGACATACACTGACCCGGTACCTGACATACACACACTGACTGACCTACCTGACCAGGAGGAGACAGACTTCATGTGTCCAGGTCCTGCAGCAACAGCTCACCCGTGGTGCTGGTGTGCGAGGCAGCCAGAGGAGAGGAGAGCTTTTAAATTCATTAAAGTGTATTTTTTCCAAAAAAATTGCGCTTGAAAGATGGCTGTGCAAATGCTGTGTGAAACATGTCATTTGTGTAGCCAAGGTCGGCTATTAAGCTTATAATTTAGAGACATTTTCTGTGTTGTTAATGTGGGGTTGGCTCCCTCTAGTGTTTGTTGGACTCTATGTGTTAATTTCCTTTTTCCTGTGTGAGGATGTAGAGCAAAGCATCATGGGACGTGTAGTTCAGAATGCTGAAGTGACTGTGCCAGCAGTACTGATCTGAACTACAAGGAACAGAATGCAGAGTAAACAGAACAGACTGCTGGGAGAGGGTATAAAAGGAGCTGGCGTGGCCCAGATCAGCCTCTCTGGACACCGTTTTGACACTTCCAGCAGGAGGGCTGTGTGACAGGGAGGTTGCTGATGATTCTTGGCCTACACAGCAGGGAGCTGTACAGCTACATAGCTTCCAACTGTTCCTGATTTCGAGGGACAGTCCCTGATTTTTCCCTCTGTCCCTCTTTCCCACTCACTTGTCCCTCATTTTGGTCTAATCCATATAGTTGGATATAAAATGCACTTTTTATCTTTCAAAAAGAGTTTTCCAGTGCTAAACCTTTCATCTGATTTCTAAATTGCTGCATATGTACATTTTAAAAGCAAATATAAAGGAATAGTAGTGGTAAAAAAAGTCCTTGTGGGTTTAAGGTGGTTGTAAACCCTTATAGACCACTTTGACCTACAGGTAAGCCTAGATTAAGGCTTACCTGTAGGTCCAAGAAATATCTCCTAAACCTACACAGTTTAGGAGATATTTGCAAAAAGACAGGCACCGCTGTCTACGGCGCATGCGCCATAGACAGCGGCATGCAGGCGCACTGAGCATGCTGCTGCTGACAGCGATATCACAGTGCCGGAGCCGCGATACCCAGAAGGAAGATGGATGCTTCGTGGAAGAGGGGACAGCAGTGACATCGCAGGCTCCTGTGTCAGATAAGTGACACATAATGGGCTACTATGCGATGCATGGTAGCCCATTATGCTTTACCTTTGCAGGGAAACAAAGGAAGGAAGTAAACCCTGTGTCAGAAAAGATTTAGTCTTTAAATGGTTAAACTGAAAACTCCTCCACACAGAGTTCAGTCCATTGATAAGTATAAACATTGTATCTCTTTGCTTATTTTCTCAGACTTGGCAGGCTGCCCAGATAGGAGAGACACTGGAAGACTTCAGGCAACTTGCATTGACTTCTATTACAGAAGTCATTTGCAAAGCGCTGAAGTTTTAAATCAGCCTTTTTTATTAGCACAACCACCTGATGCTGATTAATTAAAAAATGCCAAATATCGGCCGATATATCGGTCGACCTCTAATCCCTTATGTAAGAGGCCCCAGAGTTCTCCCTTACATCAGAGTCTGCAGAGTCCCCCCTTACAGTGAAAGGGAACTCTGCGAGTTCAGATGTAAAAGGGGAACTCTGTGGACTCTGATGTAAAGGGGAACTCTTGTTATTAACTGCTTATGATTAGAAATGTTATTTGACAGCAAAATATATGTATAGTTTATACTACAAAACAAAATTGCTGTGTGCTGCTAAAGTGTTCGGGTTTGACTTGAAGAAAAGGTGGCAACCCTACTGCCGAGGTATCCCCCTCCCTGCTGCTCTGCACTACACGCCACCACCGGACCAGCGGCGGGACGTTCCAGTCCAGAACTCGCAGGCCAGACCCCACGAGCACTAGCGTGGAGGAGGAGGAAGTGCAATCCTCCTCCGCTTTGAATGCTGGGCAGTGTGGGCACAGTGGGCAGTGACGTCACTGGTTGCTAGGCAGCTATAGCAACCAGTGACCAAGAGTAGAGTCAGGCGGGGGCGGAGCTGGAGCCGGAGCCAGCGCTACACGGCTCAGTCCCCTGCATTTGTCCCCTGCATTTTGGAACGGACAAGAGACTCTGGGCTATTGGCCCCAGGTTTGGGGCTGTAGCCCCAATAGCCACCCCCTAATGACGCCTCTGTATATAATAATTTAAAATAATAATGTATAATTTATTTATTTATGTAAATGTAACAGCACTGATGGGCAATTGTTGGCAGCACTGATGGGCACTCATAGGCGGTAGGGATGAGCCGAACACCCCCCTGTTCGGTTCGCACCAGAACATGCGAACAGGAAAAAAGTTTGTTCGAACACGCGAACACCGTTAAAGTCTATGGGACACGAACATGAATAATCAAAAGTGCTAATTTTAAAGGCTAATATGCAAGTTATTGTCATAAAAAGTGTTTGGGGACCTGGGTCCTGCCCCAGGTGACATGGATCAATGCAAAAAAAGTTTTAAAAACGGCCGTTTTTTCAGGAGCAGTGATTTTAATAATGCTTAAAGTCAAACAATAAAAGTGTAAAATCCCTTTAAATTTCGTACCTGGGGGGTGTCTATAGTATGCCTGTAAAGGGGCGCATGTTTCCTGTGTTTAGAACAGTCTGACAGCAAAATGACATTTTGAAGGAAAAAACTCATTTAAAACTACCCGCGGCTATTGCATTGCCGACAATACACATAGAAGTTCATTGATAAAAACGGCATGGGAATTCCCCAAAGGGGAACCCCGAACCAAAATTTAAAAAAAAAATGACGTGGGAGTCCCCCTAAATTCCATACCAGGCCCTTCAGGTCTGGTATGGATATTAAGGGGAACCCCAGCCAAAATTAAAAAAAAAAAAGACGTGGGGTTCCCCCTAAATTCCATACCAGACCCTTCAGGTCTGGTATGGATTTTAAGGGGAACCCCGCGCCAAAAAAAAAACGGCGTGGGGTCCCCCCAAAAATTCATACCAGACCCTTATCCGAGCACGCAACCTGGCAGGCCGCAGGAAAAGAGGGGGGGACGAGAGTGCGCCCCCCCTCCTGAACCGTACCAGGCCACATGCCCTCAACATTGGGAGGGTGCTTTGGGGTAGCCCCCCAAAACACCTTGTCCCCATGTTGATGAGGACAAGGGCCTCATCCCCACAACCCTGGCCGGTGGTTGTGGGGGTCTGCGGGCGGGGGGCTTATCGGAATCTGGAAGCCCCCTTTAACAAGGGGACCCCCAGATCCCGGCCCCCCCCTGTGTGAAATGGTAAGGGCCTACTATTTCACTAAAAAACTGTCAAAAATGTTAAAAATGACAAGAGACAGTTTTTGACAATTCCTTTATTTAAATACTTCTTCTTTCTTCTATCTTCCTTCATCTTCCTTCATCTTCTGGTTCTTCTGGCTCTTCTGGTTCTTCCTCCGGCGTTCTCGTCTAGCATCTCCTCCGCGGCGTCTTCTATCTTCTTCTCCTCGGGCCGCTCCGCACCCATGGCATGGGGGGAAGCTCCCGCTCTTCTCTTCTTCTTCATCTTCTTCTCTTCCCCACGCCGTTTTTTTTTTTTTGGCACGGGGTTCCCCTTAAAATCCATACCAGACCTGAAGGGTCTGGTATGGAATTTAGGGGGAACCCCACGTCGTTTTTTTTTATTTTGGTTCGGGGTTCCCCTTTGGGGAATTCCCATGCCGTTTTTATCAATGAACTTCTATGTGTATTGTCGGCAATGCAATAGCCGCGAGTAGTTTTAAATGAGTTTTTTCCTTCAAAATGTCATTTTGCTGTCAGACTGTTCTAAACACAGGAAACATGCGCCCCTTTACAGGCATACTATAGACACCCCCCAGGTACGAAATTTAAAGGGATATTACACTTTTATTGTTTGACTTTAAGCATTATTAAAATCACTGCTCCTGAAAAAACGGCCGTTTTTAAAACTTTTTTTTGCATTGATCCATGTCCCCTGGGGCAGGACCCGGGTCCCCAAACACTTTTTATGACAATAACTTGCATATTAGCCTTTAAAAATAGCACTTTTGATTTCTTCCATAGACTTTTAAAGGGTGTTCCGCGGCATTCGAATTTGCCGCGAACACCCCGAATTGTTCGCTGTTCGGCGAACTTGCGAACAGCCAATGTTCGAGTCGAACATGAGTTCGACTCGAACTCGAAGCTCATCCCTAATAGGCGGCACTGATGGGTAATTATGGGTGGCACCGATGGGCACTTATGAGTTTGACTGATAGGTGGCACGGATGGGCACTAATGGGCACTGATAGGTGGGCATTGATTGGCACAGATGGGCACTGATGGGTACTTATGGGTGGCACTGATAGGTGGCACGGATGGGCACTGATAGGTGCCACTGATGACACTGATGGGTGGCATTGCTCGGCATCCCTGTTTTATAATGTGCCACAGAGGTGCCAGTCAGTGCCCATTTGTGGGCACTGATTGGCATATTTTTTCACATGTGGATGGCCATGGAGGATGTACCTGGCCATCCACATGCTGGGGGCTTCCCTGGTGATCCAGTGTGGGCATCTGAGGGGGCTGTCCTGATAAATAATCAGCGCAAACCCCCCTGTCAGGAGAGCCGCCGATCAGCTCTTCTCTACTCGTGTATGTCAGATGCGAGTGAGGAAAAGATGATCAACGGCTCTTCCTGTTTACATCGTGATCAGCCCTGATTGGACACGGCTGATCACATAGCAAAGAGTCTCCGCCGGAGGCTCTTTACCGAGATCGGTGGAGCGGTATGTCAGACTGACACACCGCTCCACGATCGCCACGATGTGCGCCCCCCACGGGCGTGCGGAGGCTGTTATCCTGAAGGACGTCATATGATGCCCAGTCAGGATAACTGAACCACCACCCAGCCATCATTCTGCTATAGGCCGGGCAGGAAGTAGTTAAAGTGGTGTTCCTGCCGAAATGATACTTTTTTAAAAAAAATACCCCTATAATACACAAGCTTAATGGATTCTAGTAAAGTTAGTCTGTAAACCAGGGTTATGCAATTAGCGGACCTCCAGCTGTTGCAAAACTACAAGTCCCATCATGCCTCTGGGTGTCATGCTTGTGGCTGTCAGAGTCTTGCTATGCCTCATGGGACTTGTAGTTCTGCAACAGCTGGAGGTCCGCTAATTGCATATCCCTGCTGTAAACTAAGGTCTGTTTTGTTAGTTTATAGCAGTAGTTTGTTATTTTATAAACTTACAGCAGGCCGTGGCCATCTTAAGTGTGGGCATCTGAAGCCAGACTGTATTTCTTCCTGGATCTCATCCTTGCAGATCTCACACATGCTCAGTGCAGCACAAGCAGTGTAATAGGTTTCAGGTCAGGTTTCCATAGCAATGGCAGTGTCAGAGTTGCCGCCCCTTCCCAAAAGGCATTGCAAACAGGAAATGATGCGATGGGCCATGGCCAGGGAGGAGGAAGTGAAAAATGAATACAGCAGATATACAGTAGGTGCTGAGAAAAAAAAATAAAAAAAATCCAATTAGTTTACAGTGCACAGTTTAGTGAGGGATGCTGAAGTTTTGTAAAATTGGGTGGAACTCCACTTTAAGGTGAGATAAACCCGCCTAGCTTTACAAGCACTTTAACTCTTCAATGGATCATTAATGGAGCACAAAGGGGATAATTATCACTGATGATAATACAGACATGACCAGTGTCAGTGATAATGAACCCTTCATACATCATTAGTGGTCAGGAGGAATGTTTATTAAACTCTTCCTGACCGCCTCACACCGATATACGTCAGCAGAAGGGCACATACAGGCAGATTAACATACCTGTACGTTGCCCTTTAAGAGGCGGCTTGAGGGCCCCCGCCGGGAGCTCCGTGACTGTGATCGCGGGTCCTGTGCACTCGATGTCTCCGGGGATACCCGCGATCGTCTCACGGTGAGGAAGAACGGGGGTATGTAAATAATCATCTCCCCGTTCTGCCTAGTGACAGGACACTGATCACAGATCCCTGTAATCGGGAGCGGTGATCAATGACGTGTCACACACAGCCCCTCCCCTACAGTTAGAATCACTCCCTAGGACACACTTAACCCCTGCAGCGCCCCCTACTGGTTAACCCCTTCAATGTCAGTCACATTTACAAAATAATCAAACCAATTTTAATTGCACTGATCGCTGTATAAATGTGAATGGTCCCAAAATCACACCAAAAGTGTCTGATGTGTCCGCCATAATGTCGCAGTCATGATAAAAATCACGGATCACCGCCATTACTAGTAAAAAAAAAATTAGCAATAAAAATGCCATAAAACTATCCCCTATTTTGTAGACGCTGTAACTTTTGTGCAAACAAATTAAACGCTCATTGCGATTTTTTTTTTACCAAAAATATGTAGAAGAATACGTATCGGCCTAAACTGAGGAAAAAAATGTTTTTTATATATTTTTTGGGGTTATTTATTATAGCAAAAAGTAAAAAATAATGTGTTTTTTTTTTCAAAGTTGTCGCTATTTATTTGTTTATAGCGCAAAAAATAAAAACCGCAGAGGTGATACAATACCACCAAAAGAAAGCTCTATTTGTGGGGAAAAAATTACGTCAATTTTGATTGGGTGCAGCGTCGCACGGCCGCGCAATTGTCAGTTAAAGCGACGCAGTGCTGAATCGCAAAAAGTGCTCTGGTCAGGAAGGGGGTAAATCCTTCCAGGGCTGAAGTGATTAAAGCTGAGTTCCACCCAAACGTGGAGCTTTAAGCCCTCCTCACCCTCTTACATCCCACATTTGGGGTGTCATATTTTTTTGGGGGGGGGAGTGCCCAGATACCACGTCCGTTCGGGCTGCCTAGGTGACTCCAGCGGAAGTTCTCCTCTCTCCTCTTTCTGTAAAGTCCTTCTAGACAGAGAACCTGTTATTATATAAAGAACCTAACATTAGCATATAAGCACTTAGTCATGTCATTTCATCATTAGTAAATCATATCATTATTTTTATCCAATGAATATGTCCATACAGGAAATGTAACAATTGTGCTGCCCCATAAGGATTATAGAGGTCCCGGGACTGAAGGGACAATAGTGATTGTACTGTAGCGCCCCTCAGTGGGCTACTAGTGTTAGGTAAATGTAGTTTTTGGCCTCCCTGTAATCAGGGGGAGCGGTGATCGTTTGTTACTGCCTGTTCTAGGTTCTGCTGACATAAATTTGAGGTTAAATATCTGCTACAGAAAAGAGGTTTCCCCCATTCAATGGGAATTTAAAGGCTCAGAGAGGAAACATAGATTTATGAACTGAAGTTTTATTATTAAAGAATTACATACAAAAGGTAGTAAATATATCAGAAATAGTACACAGTAAAAAGAAGGGGTACACAATGGCACAATGCAAAATCACACAGTATCAGTATTGGTATCTACATGCAGAGGTTGCATAGGCATATCCCACGCGTTTTGGAGTCACTTGGCTCCTCCCTCAGGGATAGCTCTGCAGATAGTGTAGATATAGTAAAGTGCCCCCAAACTGTCACTCCATTAAAAACATCAAAGTTGTTCAACTGTCATCACATCCATAACCCCCCATATTCCCACCTGGATGTGGAGCAGGCAGGGAGGGTGGGAGCCTCAAACAAGCGGGGGTCAGTTCAGCGTACACTGAGACCACCTAATGTGGATGTGCCTGTAGTATCCAGATAGGGAGCTGTTCAAGACAGGTCAGAAATACATAGGTGACCACCAATAAACAGAGGTATATAAGTACACCAGCGGGCATCTAACACAGCTCTAATTATTGGACTCCTGCACCATGTCACACCGTACATCTAATGGTCAGCTGGTGCAGGATCAACTACTTTCCCCACATCCCACTGAATTCTGGGATATAGGGGGTGGAGGAACTTAGACCCTGGCCGGCATATTCATGCCTCTTCAGCCAATCCCTGGTCAGGAGAGTGAGTGACCAGCAGGGGGCTGAGAGGGGTATAAATAGGCTGGGCCTTGGAACGGCTCTCTCTTGTTCCTGGAGGAGTAAGACCCATCCTGAGGGCTGTGGTACCCCTGGGAGAATACCTGTGGGGTCCTGGCTCCTGCTTGGGCTGGAGGACCTCTGGCCTAGCCTCCCGAAGGAACACAGAAATCTCATCTGAGGATCCAAGACACAGACAACACGTACAGAAGATGACTGATACTGCAGGTGGCAACACAGCATACAGGACACTGTGAGGACCTACCATGTGGATTCCAGGTAGACATGTGCAGAACAAAATCATTTGTTTTGCTTTGATTCGTTATTTACATAAATTTGATTAGTTAAATTTGTTTCATTCGTTCAATTCATTTTCGGATTTGTTTTGTTTATTTGTTTTCAAATCGATTCAAAAAGTTTTCAAATCAATTTTGAATAGTTTTTGAATTTGAAGTTTTCCAAAAATAATAAAATAGATTAGAAAATAAAGGAATAGAATAGAAAAAAAAAACGTTTTTCTATTCTAGTCCTTTATTTTCAATTCTATTTTATTGTCTTTGGAGATGGAAAACTATTCAAATTTGAAAAGTATTAGAAAACAATTTGAATTCAAATTTCGTTAAGTCAGATTCGTTTAAATTCGTTACTATTTTAATTCGGAAATTTGGATACATCCAAATTTCCAAATAACGTAAATTCGTCCGAATTTTAATTCGGAACAAATTGAAACCCAGATGTCTAATTCCAGGGACAGGAGAGCTCCCAGCACTACACTCAGGATTATACATCTGCTGAAGACTTCCTGTCTGGAATCTAGTTACCCTTCACATCCAAGAGGGAGGTTCTCACCCAGATTTAGTGTCCTCCATTAGACACTGACAAAAAATTTGTTTGCTTTCGTTTCATTCGTTTTTTTGCTATTTTTGGAATTTCGTAATTCGGAAATTCGGAATTTGAAAATCCTAAAATTCAGTTTTTCGAATTTCAGATTTTCTGATTTTCTGATTTCCGAATTTCTAATTTCCGAATTTCTAATTTCCAAATTTCCAAAATTCAAAAATTTGAAAATCCGTTAATTCGAAAATCTGAAAATTCGAAAATCTGAAAAAAAGAAAGAAAATCAATAAAAAACTAACTATTAAATTATAGGTGTTGGAATTTTTTTTTTAATCTGGCTGTTTGTGAACATAACGAATACAAATTTATCTGAAGTTACGAATTATGCGAAATAACGAATGCCGCATCTAAACAAATGGAATGGATATATAAATAATATATATAATAATAAATAATAATAATAAAAAGGTTTTATTATTATTATTGTTATGTATTATTATTATATTTTTACGTTCCATTCTTTTAGAAAGGACATTCGTTATTTCCGATAGTTCGTAATTCGGATAAATTTGTACTAGTTACGGTCACTAACAGCCAAATTTGAAAGGAAATTCCAATACCTATAATTTAATAGTTATTATTAGTTAGTTATTATTTCAGATTTTCTGGTTTTCAAATTTTCGGACTTTCATTCTTTTGAATTTTCATATTTTCATTCTTATTTTCGGATTTTCACATTTCCAAATTTTAGAATTTTCAAGTTTCCGAATTCGAATTTTCCAATTTCCGAAATGTTCCTATATCCAAATTTTTACATTTCCGAATTTCTGAATTTCCAAATTTTCGGAAATGTAAACATTTGGAAATGATGAAATTAACAAATTTGTCAAAATTCATTAAAAACTAATTTGGAACTAAACAAATTGCACATGTCTATCCTTCATTACAGTTTATTAGACATTTTGGAGTATCCTAAAACTTCTGCTCCTCCTATGCCAGTTTTTTAAGCAAATAAACTGCAAAAGGACATCCAAGTCCTGATCTATGACTTGATGGTGGAAATGCGTTGGGCCTGGCTGCTCTGGGCCTATCAGGGAATGGAACCTGGGACCAAGCAGCAGGACCAGTCTTGGGTCTGTGCTATACTAGTAATAGTCCAATCTGTCTGATTGTTAAATCTTATCCAATCATTGATCAATATTCCCATATACAGAGCCGAGGATTTCCACTTCCTGAGACTGTATACCCCTCCCCCGTCACCTGTCCACATTACCACACCCACACCACAATCCCCGCCCCCTCCACATCATAACCAATAGGAACAAGACTAGCACTGGCTGTATTCATAGTGATAATCATCACAGCCAATCACAGTGAGGGGGAGGAGCAATCACAGATCCATGGATTGGTCATGTAAAGGAACCTGTGAGGACAGAAATGTAGGAATTCTCATTGTGGATATTAAAGTGTGTGTCTAGACAAATCCTATTGTTCTAGATTTGGATGGAGTGGGGGAGGATTAGAACCCGTCAGGTTTTTACTGCTATCTGGGGCTCCATTAGAGAGATATCCCCTCACTTCCTGTCCTGGTGACAACGTTTTATCAGACAGGAAATGAAGGAAAATCTACAACAGGAACACAGACAGAAATAAAGATCTGACAGGGATTCTAATCCTTCCCCTACTCTACTAAAGAAAAGGATTTTTATTTCTGTCTGTGTTGCTGTTGGAGAGTTCCCCTCACTTCCTGTCTGGGGAAATGTTGTCACAGGAAGTGAGGGGAAATCTCTCTGATGGAGCCCCTGATAGCAGAGAAAAAAATCTGACAGAGGTTCTAATCCTCCCCCACTCCATCCAAAGCTGAAAATAACTCTTTCTTCTATAGATAGACAGTGATGGTGGAGACCCCAGGGCCGTCATCCTGATCCTGGCTACACTATGTAGTGTGTCACTGACCCAGAACAAGCATGCAGCCAGTGAAGGCTGAACAATCTGACCTCCTGCATGCTTGTTCCTGGTCAGTGACACACTAGGTAGTGAAGTGAGGTTTAGGATGAAGATGACGGCCCCGGAACCTGCAGCTTTATAAATAAATCACTCATGTTTCCTGTCCTCTGCTTCCTCCTATTGGATGAGTATTCCACCAATCACCAATCAGATAATCCACCCTGTGATGTCTCTGGGCAGATCTCTCACTTCTGGTTCCCCCCACATATCTTTATACAATCTCCCTTTCTCCATACATATACCCCAGCATGGAGGGGCTCAGTGAAGGTGGTGGTGAAGGTGTGGAGATGTCGGATCGGGTCACACAGATCATAAAAGGAGATCCGCCCGGCCTCATAATCCAGATCTATCCTGACTCTCCTACTGGAGACATCGCCGGGTAATGGGGTCTTATTACTGTCATGTATCACTGAGTACTGATTACTCCTCCCCCACCACCTCTCCAAACACCAGGACTTCTTATTATATCCAATCACTGACTGATCTCCTCTCCTGTCTATACTGGGGTAACACATCCCGACTTTCCAGTAATCTGCCCCCCCAAAATCCACTTCCCAGTAATGTCTTCCTGAGGAGAACCTCTGACTGCTCATTACCTGACAATCCTGAAACCTCTCTGGTGTTTCTGGGCGATTCTGATGTGATGAAGATTTGGATGCAGTTTTCCTGTCATCTGATATATGTAGATATTTACCAGCTGTCCTCACATCCAGTAATATGTCTGTAACCCCCCTCTCTACATTTACCCCAGACATGATATCAGATAAACCTGTGTGTAATGTGTGTGAGATCCCCCCCACATCCAGATCCCCTCCATCATGGAGGAATTTATCATGTCTCTCTCTGTCCTCATCATCTCCATCCTCAGTATCACACAAGTCACCTGTGTCTGATTCCTGTAGGACAGTCAGTGGATCCGTCATGTTACACAGCTCCTCAATGTCCCCCATCTTCCTGGACAGATCCTCCTTCTTTATTTCCAGATCCTGGACCAGATCATTGATTATCCCGGAGATCCGCTCTGCCTGCCCGGAGATTTCCCTCAGGACTCTCTTCTCCAGATCTTCCAGACGTCTCCTGAGGTCTCTGAACAGGACAGTGACTCTCTCTGTTTCATCATCTGCTTCTCCTTGTACTTTCCTCCTGTGTTCCTGCAGACTCTGGACTCTTTTCTCCATCTCCTCTCTCTCTGTCATCAGTTTCTGCAGAACATTCCTCAGTTTCTTCTTCTTCATCTCAGAGGCCTCATCCAGAGTCTCCACCTGGTGTCCCCGATGTTCTCCATCCAGCCTGCAGGACACACAGATACAGGTGGAGTCCTCAGTGCAGTAATACTCCAGGATCTTCTTATGGACGGAGCATTTCCTGTTCTCTAGGGAAGTGGTGGGGTCACATAAGACGTGTTCTGGTGACTTGCTGTGGACTCTCAGGTGATTGTCACACAGAGAAGCTTCACAATGCAGACAGGATATCACAGCAGGTACAGGAGTGTGAATACAGTAAGTACAGAAGACCCCGGACTCCTCCTCATCTGGATGGGTGAACAGGAAATTCTCCACTATGTTACGTAGTGTTATGTTCCTGTGCAGTGCAGGCCGATCCTGGAACTCTTCTCTACATTCAGGACAGGAATAACCTCCAGACCTCTCCTGTGTATCCCACACACGACCAATACAGTCCCGGCAGAAGTTGTGTCCACATTTCAGCATTACAGGATCTGTATAAATGTTCAGACAGACGGAACATTCCAGCTCCTTCCTCAGATCAGCAGACGCCATCGCTGAGAGCAGAAGAGAGAAATGAAACTGAATGTATCTGACACTCATTAACCAGTTCTGTACATTCCTACACAGGGAGGGGCTGAGACACGTAGTCATAGGAACTTTTATACAGAAGAAAACAGATAATACAATATCTGATAAAAGTAAGTACATCCCTCACATTTGTGTAAATCTTTTCTTCTATCTTTTCATGTGACAACACTGAAGAAATGACACTTTGCTACAATGTAAAGTAGTGAGTGTACAGCTTGTATAACAGTGTAAATTTGCTGTCCCCTCAAAATAACTCAACACACAGCAATTAATGTCTAAACCGCTGGCAACAAAAGTCAGTACACCCCTAAGTAAAAATGTCCAAATTGGGCCCAATTAGCCATTTTCCCTCCCCGGTGTCATGTGACTCATTGGTGTTACAAGGTCTCAGGTGTGAATGGGGAGCAGGTGTGTTAAATTTGGTGTTATATCTCTCACTCTCTCATACTGGTCACTGGAAGTTCAACATGGCACCTAATGGAAAGAACTCTCTGAGGATCTGAAAAAAATAATTGTTGCTGTACATAAAGATGGTCTAGGCTATAAGAAGATTGCCAAGACCCTGAAACTGAGCTGCAGCATGGTGGTCAAGACCTTACAGCGGTTTACCAGGACAGGTTCCTCTCAGAACAGGCCTCGCCATGGTCCACCAAAGAAGTTGAGTTCACATGTTCAGCGTCATATCCAGAGGTTGTCTTTGGGAAATAGACATATGAGTGCTGCCAGCAATGCTGCAGAGGTTGAAGGGGAGGGGGATCAGCCTGTCAGTGTTCAGACCATACACAGCACACTGCATAAAATTGGTGTGCATGGCTGTTCTCCCAGATGGAAGCCTCTTCTAAAGATGATGCACAAGAAAGCCCGCAAACACTTTCCTGAAGACAAGCAGACTAAGGACAGGGATTACTGGAACCATGTCCTGTGGTCTGATGAGACCAAGATAAACGTATTCGGTTCAGATGGTGTCAAGTGTGTGTGGTGCCAACCAGGTGGGGAGTACAAAGACAAGTGTGTCTTGTCTATACTCAACCATGGTGGTGGGAGTGTCATGGTCTGGGGCTGCATGAGTGCTGCTGGCACTGGGGAGCTACAGTTCATTGAGGGAACCATGAATGCCAACATGTACTGTGATATACTGAAGCAGAGCATGATCCCTCATTGAGGGAACCATGAATGCCAACATGTACTGTGATATACTGAAGCAGAGCATGATCCCTCCCTTCAGAGACTGGGCCGCAGGGCAGTATTCCAACATGATAACAACCCCAAACACACCTCCAAGATGACCACTGCCTTGTTAAAGAAGCTGAGGGTAAGGGTGATGGACTGGCCAAGCATGTCTCCAGACCCAAACCCTACTGAGCATCTGTGGGGCATCCTCAAATGGAAGGTGGAGGAGTGCAAGGTCTCTAACATCCACCAGCTCCCTGATGTCGTCATGGAGGAGTGGAAGAGGACTCCAGTGACAACCTGTGAAGCTCTGGTGAACTCCATGCCCATGATGGTTAAGGCAGTCCTGGAAAATAATAGTGGCTACACAAAATATTGACACTTTGGGCCCAATTTGGACATTTTCACTTAGGGGTGTACTGACTTTTGTTACAAGTGGTTTAGACATTAATGGCTGTGTGTTGATTTATTTTGAAGGGACAGCAAATTTACACTGTTATACAAGCTGTACACTCACTACTTTACATTGTAGCAAAGTGTCATTTCTTTAGTGTTGTCACATGAAAAGATAGAAGAAAAGATTTATACAAATGCGACTGAGGGGTGTACTCAGTTTTGTGAGATACTGTATATATTGACACATATATTGTTTATATACTAGTATTAGTATTAATTAACTCTCTCCACTAGATGGCAGTGTCTACAAAGCATATAAAAGGCTGTTCCCAGCTTGACAAAGGAGGGTGCACTGTGTACATCTCCCCAGTGCGCATGCTCCAAAACGCGGTGCGAGCACGCCAGTGACGCCATCACGCTCAGCGCTGCAGTCCAGCCCTCTCCATCGGACCTCAGCTGCACTCCAACCCTCCGTTTGGATCCCGCTTAAGGGCCACAGTATCCTGCTGGCCAGGACTTCCAACAACACCATCTGAATATGGCAGGCGAGGGTCAAACACACAGCCTGGACGGACGTTAGCATGGTTCATTAGATCCATATGTACCTGATTACATAGGCATCTGTGTCTTCTCTCTCCTTTTCTGCATGTTTGGAGTCTTCTTCCACTTCCCCTGCAAGGCTGGCCCTGATACAGTGGACTGTTCCATTCCTTTACACAGAGCTGATTATCTCAAAGGAATTTTAGATGAACTTTTGTTTTATTTAAAAACACCTAATAGTCTGCGCCACTACCCATGTGTGTGTTATTATATAAAGACAAAGCCTCTGAATGAGGCCGTGGTCTCAGAAGGGATACATGTCCCTCTACTTCTTATATCTTTCAAATTTGTCTACAAGAAAAGTTGATATACATTATACTCTATGGACATTTCATTCTTTCATTCCTTAGAAAACAATTGTAGTCAGAGTCTTCGAGTGAGAAAGTGATACACCTAAGCACCAAGGCCTGAGGTGTGCCTTGGCCTGATTGGTCAGTATGCCTGAAAAGAGGGCAAAAAGACACAAATTTAGGTGAAGAAGGGAAGGTGACAATCCATCAAGTGGAGAAGCGCGCGCCCGGATGGCAACAGCATATATCGATAAGTATCCACTATGACAGGAGAAACTTCCCCCGACTCCTGACTTGGTGATGAGACAAAACCCCATATAGAACCTGTGAAGCTACCCAGAACCCAACTAAACATCCCGTGAACGATTAGATGGAGCCTGAAGCCTGAGACGACCCAGACATGAGAATGAACTGCTTGTGAATGAGAGGATACATGGAGGAAGGGGAGCAATGGCTGAGCCCCTGCAAAATGATAGCCGAGAAGATCGAAACGTCGACCGGACACCAGAGAAGTGCTCAGTGAACCCCCACCAAGCCCTGACCAACCCATACTGGTATGGAAAAGTGCAAGGGTGAGTGCCAAAAGACAACTGGCAGGAGTTCAAAATGCTAAATACCTGAAGGATGTGATGGAGTGATTGGATGAGGCCCATGCACTATGGCAATAAGCATTGTCAACATGGCGAAACCAAGCCAGACACAGAATACTGGTCCCACTGGTTTTGATCCGGTCGTGCTTCAGTCTTTGACCTGGCAACCGAGTCTCAATCCTGAACCGAGGAAGGAGGGCCAGACTCCACCCCGGGGAAATGAGTCCCATGGCATGAAACAGTCATACCCAAAGTGACTGAAACCCCCCTACCTGGATCCGGCTGGAAACGGAATAGATGACTGGACTGACGTCCCTGAGCAGTCTTCCGGACAACATCCTGGACAAGAGATCAGAGCCAAGAGTGGAATCCCGAATCATGACGACGTTTGCCCAAACCTACCACTTAAGGACCAACAAGGGGATGATGGATGCCAATACAGCCCAACCTGAGAATACGAACAAGAGAAATGACAGACAAGACATGAGAACAACGCCCCTCTGTGCCTACCTAAGAATGGAAATATGAGAATTGGCAAGACCACTGCGCGTGAATGAACCTGATGACGGACCCCCTCATGTAAGTAGTGAGTGAGCCCAAGTGACCTACCGCGCAGAGGCAGGTAATTAAGTAAAAACTCAGGGCTGGTGTACCCACAGACCGTGGTGGGTAATCGTACAGGTGTGGTGAATGAACGTGCATCGTATGACGTATGGTATACGGGCGAGAAGATTGTGGTCAACAATCATTAACAAACGAAACCTCAGCCCGTATGGATCTGTAGACGTGACAGATCATGACATGTGAGCCCTAGCTAACTGACCCAGGTACGAACATGCACAAACAACGATGAGACATGACAAACAACGAAGATGAAAACAGCTACCAGAGTACATGCCGTGACTGAACAACAATGCCCCTCTGAGAAATGCTGAGGCTGAAATGCTATGGCAGAAATGCTGAGACTGAACACTGAGGCAGAAACATTATGACAGAAATCTTGGGGCAGAAACACAAGGACAGCAATGCTATGACAGAAATCCTGAAACTAAATGCTGAGACAGAAACGTAATGACAGAAAACCTGGGGCAGAAATGCAATGACAAACGCTGAGGCAGAAATGCCATGACAGAAACCCTGGGGCAGAAATGCCATGACAGAAACCCTTGGGGCAGAAATGCCATGACAGAAACCCTTGGGGCAGAAATGCCATGACAGAAACCCTGGGGCAGAAATGCCATGACAGAAAACCTTGGGGCAGAAATGCCATGACAGAAAACCTTGGGGCAGAAATGCCATGACAGAAAACCTTGGGGCAGAAATGCCATGACCGAAAATCCTGAGGCAGTAACGCTCTAACAGAACGCTGAGGCAGAAATGCGATGACAGAAATCCTGGGGCAGAAATGCTGAGGCAGAAATGCCATGACAGAAACCCTGGGGCAGAAATGCCATGACAGAAACCCTGGGTCAGAAATGCCATGACAGAAAACCTAGGGGCAGAAATGCCATGACAGAAAACCTAAGGGCAGAAATGCCATGACAGAAAACCTTGGGGCAGAAATGCCATGACCGAAAATCCTGAGGCAGAAACGCTCTAACAGAACGCTGAGGCAGAAATGCGATGACAGAAATCCTGGGGCAGAAATGCTGAGGCAGAAATGCCATGACAGAAACACGATGATAGAAATGCTGAGACTGAAATACTGATGGCAGAAATGCAAAGACAGAATCCTGGGCCAGAAACGCTATGACAGAAATGCAGACATAAAAAGTTGAGACTGAACGCCGAGCCAGAAAAGCTGGGGCAGAACACTATGACAGAAAACGCCATGACCGAATAAAGAAAAACGCTATGACAGAAATCCTGGGGCAGAGACGCTATGACAGAAATCCTGGGGCAGAGACGCTATGACAGAAATCCTGGGGCAGAGACGCTATGACAGAAATCCTGGGTCAGAAACGCTATGACAGAAATCCTGGGGCAGACACGCTATGACAGAAATCCTGGGTTAGAAACGCTATGACAGAAATCCTGGGTCAGAAACGCTATGACAGAAATGCTGAGACAGAAATGCCGGGGCAGAAGGCTACAACAGAAATGCCAGGGCACAACGCTACGACAGAAATGCCAGGGCACAACGCTACGACAGAAATGCTAGGGCACAACGCTACGACAGAAATGCTAGGGCACAACGCTACGACAGAAATGCTAGGGCACAACGCTACGACAGAAATGCTAGGGCACAACGCTACGACAGAAATGCTAGGGCACAACGCTACGACAGAAATGCTGGGGCACAACGCTACGACAGAAATGCTGGGCACAACGCTACGACAGAAATGCTGGGAACAACGCTACGACAGAAATGCTGGGCACAACGCTACGACAGAAATGCTGAGCAGAACGCTACGACAGAAATGCTGGGCAGAACGCTGCGACAGAAATGCTGGGCAGAACGCTGAGACAGAAATGCTGGGCACAACGCTGCGACAGAAATGCTGGGCACAACGCTACGACAGAAATGCTGGGCACAACGCTATGACAGAAATGCTGGGCACAACGCTACGACAGAAATGCTGGGCAGAACGCTGCGACAGAAATGCTGGGCAGAACGCTGCGACAGAAATGCTGGGCACAACGCTGCGACAGAAATGCTGGGCACAACGCTGCGACAGAAATGCTGGGCACAACGCTACGACAGAAATGCTGGGCACAACACTACGACAGAAATGCTGGGCACAACGCTACGACAGAAATGCTGGGCAGAACGCTACGACAGAGAATGCTGGGCAGAACGCTACGACAGAAATGCTAGGCAGAACGCTACGACAGAAATACTGAACGCTACGACAGAAATGCTGAACGCTATGACAGAACTGCCGTGGCAGAAACATCATGACAAACAATAGGGCCGAACACCATGACAGAAATGCTGGGGCAGAACGCTACAACAGAAATGCTGGGACAGAAACGCTATGACAGAAAAAATGCTGACAGAAAACAAACGCTGAGACTAAACGCCTAATCAGAAAAACCTGTGCCGAAAAGCTATGACAGAAATCCTGGGGCCGAAATGCCACGATATGAACACTTAACTGAAGCGGTGGATGCCTGGGAGGCATGCGGGAATCCCCCCCCACATGAAGCCCCATGTGAATACCGGGAGGTGAGCAGATGGGTGAGCGCCCCCATGAGAACTGGGAGACGTGCGGGCGTCCCCTCTATGATGCACGGTGTGGTACCAGGGAGGTGAACTGACGGGTGAGCGTCAAGTGGGTGGGTGAAGGATAGATGTATGTATGGATGGACAGATGACTCCCCCCGCATGGGAGGCGGGAGAAGCGGGTGGGCAGCACCCTGGACAGATGGAGCTGTGGGGAAAGTGGGTGGTTGGAGGATGGATGAACGGACAGACAGCCCCCCTCCCCTCGGCGGGTGGCCCCCACAATGCTGTCAGGAACAGAGGGATGAAAGGGAGAAGTGGGCGGCTCCCCCACTATGCGGGACTGCACCCAGCTACGGTGATGGATGGATGGACGCCCCCCCCGCATGGGAGCCAGGAGAAGTGGGCCGGCAGCACCCTGACCAGATGGAGCCGTGGGGAAAGAGGGTGGGTGGATGATGGATGGATGTGCTCCCCCTGGCATGAGCGCCGGGAGAAGCAGGTGGCCCCCACAGCTCTAGCAGGCACGCTAGGATGAAAAATGGGAGAAGCGGGCGGTGGTTGAGGTGAAAGACGGACGCCCCCCATCCTCCCCCCCGCATGAACGCCGGGAAAAGCGGGCGGGGAGGACCCTTATCAGAGGAAGCCGAGGGGACGGAGGGTGGATGGATGGATGGCCCCCCTCCCCCTGGCATGAGCGCCGGGAAAAGCGGGCGGGGAGGACCCTTATCAGAGGAAGCCGAGGGGACGGAAGGTGGATGGATGGCCCCTCCCCTCCCCCCGGCATGAGCGCCGGGAAAAGCAGGCGAGGAGGACCCTTATCAGAGAATGCCGAGGGGAAGGAGGGCGGATGGCCCCCCATCCCCCCGGCATGAGCGCCGGGAGAAGCGGGCAGCCCCCACACCGCTGGCAGGCATACAAAGAAGGGAGAAGCGGCTGAAGTAATGGACGGCCCCCCATCCCCCCGGCATGAGCGCCGGGAGAAGCGGGCGGGCGGCTCCCTTGTGGAGCCGTATGAGAGGAGCAGGCGGCTGGCTGAACATCCCTCCCCCTAAACACCCGGAGAAGCGGGCGGGCGGCTCCCACATGGAGCAAACTGGTAAGGGGAGAGAGGAGCTGGCTGACGGGCGGATGACCCCCCCCATGGGGCACCAGGCGGGTCGCTCCCTCATGGAGCTGGCTTTCCATGGAGAGAGGAGTCGGCGGCGGACGGCTGAGCACCCCCCCAACACTGGGAGAAGCAGGGACATATGAATGTGGGTGCCGAGGGGACTCCAGGTGGGTGGGCAGGCAGGCGAACTCTCCGGTGGAGCACCGAGAGAGGCACCACCATGTTGCAGCTGGCCGTGGTCTTGGCAAGGACCTGGAAGTGATGTGCAAGCCCCACCTCCTTCTGAACCCAGAAATGCCGACGAGCCCTGGCCTGTCAGAGGAGGAGGCTTAAACAGCGCTCTCAGACTCCTCCCACAAATACAGGCTAGCCTCTGGCTAGCCTTTACACTTATTATCCAATTCCTCTCCATTTTGAAGATCTCCACTATGCAGAGGATGTCGGGTGAGGATGTATTGGGTACGGTGAATGGTTCTGACTCCGGGTCACATCTTCCCATTATACTCTATGGACATTCCTTTCTGTCCTTCATCCTCATCATTCCATAGAAAACAATAATAATCCCAAATCATCTCAATATTAAAGATCACCAGTGAATATGGAGAGGATGTCATGTAAGGATATATTTGGTAGGACTAAGGCCCCTTTCACACTCGTACGACCTGTATGGAAGTGGTTCTCAACCTCAGTCCTCAAGTACCCCCAACAGGCCATCATGTTTTGGGAATTTCTCTTAATAACTCTCCAAAATACCAAACCATTCACTCTGATTTAAAGCACCTCTGCAAGATAAATGAAAACCTGCAAACATGGCCTGTTGGGGGTACTTGAGGACAGGGTTGAGAAGCACTGATCTAGGTCATCTCGTGTCCTCAGGACACACTAACAGGCCAGATTTTAAGTATTACCTTGGGGGAGATGCAGACTAGAATACTGCAATCACTGAGCAGCAAATGATATCACCTGTGATGTGTTTCAGTTATCTTGCAGACCTGGCCTGTTGGTGGGTCCTGAGGACAGGAGATGAGAACCTCTGATGTAAGTCACATGACTTGAAGCAATGCCTGTGTAATGTTGGGTCTATGGACCTCCAGTCACATCAAAGTCTGACCAAAGTAGTGCAGGGACTAATTAGAAGTTGCACAGATATGAGTGGTACTCATTGGAGATCATGGGGTACCACTTGTCATGTGACTTTGCACTAGGGTTGTCACCTCATCCCTTTAAACCCGAACACATAATAATTACACGGGTTCTGTGGATGATTAAGGTGGTAATTAAACTCACTTGGTGCCTTATCTGCATTAAATTATCTTCAGAACCCGTGTAATTCATATGTGTTCGGGATTAAGGGATGAGATAAGAACCAAACCTACAGTCCCGAGTCACACAAGTGTGAAAGGGTATAAATTAAAGTGTAGGGAGTGGCGCTGTGTTAAGAGTATAAAAATTAGCAAAAATTACACGTGTAAAGGTAAAAAATGTGAAAAAAATTTTTTTGGTATGATCCAAAAAATTACTTACAAAGAAAGAAATTATATATATATCCTTGTGTTAGTGGAAAACACCTTAATCAGGTGAAAATTTGTATTATATGTGCAAAGAATCGCAAATATCAAGCAGCATCACTAAATACCATAAATATATCTTCACACAAATATAAAGTGATAAAGTGCCAAAAACAATATTGCAAATATCAAGCAACATCACTAAATACCAAAAATATATCTTCACAAAAATATAAAGTGATAAAGTGCCAAAAAAACAATAAATGTCCAAAAACAATAATTGTCCACCAAAAATGTGTAATGATTTATAAGCAATAAAAAATCATTAATAATGTGTCCAAATCGCAGCTGAAAAATGCAAAGCCATATATTGTTTGGTGCAAAAAAAGTTCATAGTAATTGTGCAAAAAAATCTCCTTAGGTGATAAAGTGCCGTGCTGTAACAACTGGTGGTCCCCCCAGTGTGGTTGCACTCACCGGAGCGCTCCACCCTTGCAGGGGTACATGCGGGTAATGTTGGTCCTCTCACTCCACTCCTATAGGTGTCAGTCTCCTTCCACGCATCCCATTACCAAAAAGCAGCTGTATACACTGAGAGGTGGGGACTTCCTGTCCCTTGGTATTAAAAGACCCCACTGGATATCCGTGTATATCTGCTGTATTTATTTTTCATTTCCTCCTCCCTAGCTGTGGCCCATCATCATTTCCTGTTTGAAATGCCTTCTGGGAAGGGGCGGCAACTTCCTCTGACACTGCCGATAGAGAATATTGGGAAGTAAAATAGAAACTCATTTTCAGGCAAATCTGAGAAGCTCAGCAGATTGTCCGCCGACGCCATTGGTCACAATGCCATACTATACCATGCTGACTCTCTGATTTGACTCTTCCAGTATTATATTCTGTGGGGAATTCCCATGCCGTTTTTATCAATGAACTTCTATGTATATTGTCGGACCGGCAATGCAATAGCCGCGAGTAGTTTTTAATGGCTTTTTTCCTTTCAAATGTCATTTTGCTGTCAGACTGTTCTAAACACGGGAAACATGCGCCCCTTTACAGGCATACTATAGACACCCCCCAGGTATGAAATTTAAAGGGATATTACACTTTTATTGTTTGACTTTAAGCATTATTAAAATCACTGCTCCTGAAAAAACTGCCATTTTTAAAACTTTTTTTTGCATTGATCCATGTCCCCTGGGGCAGGACCCGGGTCCCCAAACACTTTTTATGACAATTACTTGCATATTAGCCTTTAAAATTAGCACTTTTGATTATTCATGTTCGTGTCCCATAGACTTTAACGGTGTTCGCGTGTTCGAGCAAACTTTTTTCCTGTTCGCATGTTCTGGTGCGAACCGAACAGGGGGGTGTTCGGCTCATCCCTACCAAACACCCACACGTTGATACACTCCCTGGACGAATTTGAAGCTCGCTGATAATTGACCACTCCACCATCTCGTTGGACGTTGCTGCTGAATTAGACAAATATACTTGTAATTCTTTGGACATCTTCCCCTTTGTAACCATTTAAATACAGGGCATGTATACCCCCTTCCTGCCCAGACCAATTGTCAGCTTTCAGTGCTCTCACACTTTGAATGACAATTACTCAGTCATGCAACACTCTACCCATATGAAATTTGCATCCTTTTTTTCACACAAATAGAGCTTTCTTTTGGTTGTATTTAATCACTAGTGGGTTATTATTTTTCGTGCTGTAAATAAAAAAAGACCAAACATTTTGTGAAAAAAATGTCTTTGTTTCTGTCATAAAATTTTGCAAATTAGTAATTTTTCTTAATAAATTTTGGCCAAAATTTACACTGCTACATATCTTTGGTAAAACACCCGAAATTAGTGTACCGTATATACTCGAGTATAAGTCGTTCCGAGTATAAGTCGAGGCCCTAATTTACCACAAAAAAAATGGGAAAAACTTATTGACCCGAGTATAAGACGAGGGTGAGAAATGCACAGCTACTGTAAGTGGAAAAGAGGGTCAACAATGCCCATTTGCATGCCTCACTGTGCCCATTTGCAGCCATAGGTCCCCTGAACTTCAAACTCGGTAGTTAAGGGTTCCTAGATGCCCCCTAGCTGCAGCCAAAATTTGGGGTCTCTGAACCCAAAGGGTCCCGAAATGACATTGCTGCAGATGGACACAGTTGACCGAATTTGGGGCCCTGTATCTTGGGGCCACTTAGTGCTAAGAACACCAAATTTGGTGTGAAAACCCAGTGGAACTAGCACCATAAAGTTTCCAAAGCTGGGGTTACTAGCACCAACTGGCCCTGAGATACAGGGCCCCAAAAATCAGTTCAGAAAATGTCAAGCACTTTTCTGCAGCAGAAAATGACATTTTCCGAACCGGTTTTGGGGCCCTGTATCTCAGGGCCACTTGGTGCTAGGAACCCCAGCTTTGCATATGTTATGGTACCAGTTCCACTGTGTTTGCACACCAAGTTTGGGGTTCCTAGCACCAAGTGGGCCTGAGATATGGGGCCCCAAAGTCGGTTCAGAAAATGTCAAGCACTTTTCTGCAGCAGAGAATGACATTTTCCGAACTGATTTTGGGGCCCCGTATCTCGGGGCCACTTAGTGCTAGGAACTTCAGCTTTGGATATGTTGTGGTACCAGTTCTACTGGGTTTGCACACTAAATTTGGGGTTGCTTGCACCAAATGGGCCTGAGATACGGGGCCCCAAAGTCGGTTCGGAAAATGAAATTTTTTGCTGCAGAAAAGTGCTTGACTCGAGTATAAGTCGAGGGGGGCACTTTCAGCACAAAAAAATGTGCTGAAAAATTCGACTTATACTCGAGTATATACGGTATATTATTTGGTCTTTGTGAAAGTTATAGAGTCTACAAGCAAATGTGCCAATCTCTGAAAATTGATCACACCTGATGTACTGAAGGGCCTATCTTATTTCTTGAGACCCTAACAAGTCAGGACAGTACAAATACCCCCCAAATGACCCCTTTTTGAAAGTAGACATTCCAAGGTATTAAGTAGCATGGTGAGTTTTTTGAAGTTGTAATTTTTTCCCACAATTCTTTGCAAATTTTTTTTTTTTTCAAAATTGTCATATTAACAGGTTATTTCTCACACACAGCATATGCATACAACAAACTACACCCCAAAATACATTCTGCGTCTCCTCCTGAGTATAGCGATACCACATGTGTGAGACTTTTACACAGCCTGGCCACATACAGAGGCCCAACATTGAAGTAGCACCTTCAGGCATTCTAGGAGCATAAATTACACATCTCATTTCTCATTCACCTATTATACTTTTGAAGGCCCTGGAGCACCAGCACAATGGAAATGCCAACAAAATGATCCCATTTTGGAAAGAAAACACCCCAATGTATAATCTGAGGCATAATGAGTCTTTTGAACAGTTCATTTTTTTTGCCAGAAGTTTTTGGAAAATGTGGGAAAAAAAATGAAAACACATTTTTTTTTTTTTTTTTACACAAAGTTGTCCATTTATAAGATGTCTCCAAAACATAGCATGTACATAGCATAAATGACACCCCATAAAAAGCAACCAACCAAAATAATTCTGCCCCAATCTTGGAGAATTTTTTGGTGGGTTGCCTGTGTATTTTTCACAATTAAGTATCTATAAGGAGTTGACATTGGATATTACGGACATAAATTAAGCTGTGGGACTGGACTGGACTACCGCTCAGCGCTTGTGGAAACCATCCGGTGGGGAAGGCCCGGAACATTGGGACATCTCTTCAGGCTCCAGTCATCAGGATACTTCTCCAACAGGATCTCAGATCCAACAAGCCTTGTATGACCCCCCTAAATAAGGGCAGTCACTGGCTTTCTGGTAAGCCTCCTGTCTCTCTGTGGTGGTGGTCTCATGTGGTCAAGTCTATCTCATGTTCCACAATCTATGATGTTTACATTCCTTGTAATAGGAATAAAAGTGATCCCATTTTTTTGTAAAAGAACAGTGTAAAAATTAAAAGGTAAAATAAGAAAGTTTTTTTTTTTTTAAACTCATCCTGTCCCGGCGACCTCACGTGCAGAAGCGAACGCATATGTGAGTAGTGCCCGCATATTAAAATGGTGTTCAAACCACACATGTGAGGTATCGCCGCGATCGGTAGAGTGAGAGAAATAATTCTAGCCCTAGACCTCCTCTGTAACTCAAAACATGCAACCTGTAGAATTTTTTAAATGTCGCCTATGGAGATTTTTAAGGGTAAACGTTTGTCGCCATTCTACACGCGGACACAATTTTGAAGCTTGACATGTTGGATATCAATTTACTCAGTGTATCATTATCTTTCACAATATAAAAAAAATGGGCCAACTTTACTGCTGTCTTATTTTTTTTATTCAAGAAAGTGTCTTTTTTCCAAAAAAAGTGTGCTTTTAAGACCGCTGCGCTAATACGATGTGGCAGAAAGTATTGCAACGACCACCATTTTATTCTCTAGGGTGTTAGAAATATATATATATATATATATTTTTAACACCAAATCTCAGAAGGAGGCTCGGTCCTTAAGTGGTTAATGAACCTTTTTCTCCCAAAGTTGTAGGGATTGTATGTTACCGTTTATATTTTTAACCTCATCATTTACAGTGTGCAGGGTAGTTTATAAATCCATCATTTTCCCACATTATTTGTCTAAGCTGTGTGTTGAAGCCATGTCTGGGGGAAATTGGGTATAGACCCGCATTGCAACTAAATCAGCTATTGTGGTCCCAGGAAAATTGTCTATGGTCCACTCTAAATTAGCAGATTCTTTGAAGTTAGAACTTATTTCAAATGTGGTATTATCTATCTTTTGGCTCCTCGAGATATATTTCTGTCCTTTCTTTTGGCCGGAGAAAGTCAGAAAGTTGTCTTATGAGCAACAAGAGATATTAATTTTTAATAGTTTCAGACACGGTTAAACACCCCCTTTTATAGTTGGTTGGGGCTGTCCCGGGGTTATTTTACATTTTTAAGAGAAATAGTTTTATTGTTGTTTTGATGTCTTTGATTATGTGATGAAATATTAATCACCAGAAATTTCAATTTTGTATGAAGTTGTTTAATTTATACTTGTATATTAATAAATTCTATATACTTATTAATTGATTAACAAACTCAGGAAATGATTGTGGTATACTACTGATTGTCTAAACAAAATTCATATTTTATTAAGTTATTTATTAGTTGCCGTAAAAGGCTGGAGGCACTGCAAAACACTTTACTTTTATTCAGACACTACTTTTTTTTTATAATTTACCATTTGCCAAAACACTAAATTTTTATTTTATTAAAATTCCCCATATTTATTATCATCAAAATTCTATACCACACTCACAACAATGGCAGCCGGTTCGACAGAAGCCAGTCATTTGGCCGACTTCTTTTGGACGAGCATGCTGGAAAACCAGCAGCAGACCGGATCTCAATCAGCACTTTCAGCCAATGGCAGAGAGCCCTGACCGGAGTGTTCTGGTGGGCTGTCCCCCTATCAGAACACAATAGCTCAGTGGGGGAGATTGCTCTACTAACATTGGATTGTTAGTACATGGGCTCTGGCCGGAGCTGTCAGATTTTTTTTTTCCGTTCAATTCAAAAAAAAAAACCTAGTGGTGTATACCAGGCTTAAGGAGTATCTTTACATTTAGCATCATATACAAATTAATTGTTTTTATGTCTAAACGCTACAAAGTAGGTAAGTATGAGTTACAAAGCAGATGGAACACATGGTTTCCAAGTAATTACATTAAAACTTTTCACTAACAAGTTGAGATAATGCAAAGAAAAGAAGTAATTGTAAAATAAATAACACAAAAGGTAACCAAAAAACATAATATTTTTAAACTATTAGTCTGAGACTGGAGTATTCAGTACACCTAAGGTGTTGAAGCATAGACATTTACCATAACAATACGATCTACTCTGAACAGTTCCAGTCTACACCTAACAAACAATATATAGAGGAGGAACTGAGAACAATGGTGACAGGATTCAGTAATTACAGGAAACAATCAAACAATTGTAGAGGTGATACCTCTACATACCTAGACAAACATTTGACAATGGATTCCAATTCCAACACCCAAAAAATAGTAGAGGTGATCACCTAGACAATGGCTTCCATTTCCACCAACCAACAATGATCTACCAATGGTAATCTTGATCAGTTTGAACCTTCCCAATAATAAACTCCCATAAGCAGATCTAGAGGTTGTGGTGAAGGTATTGTCAGACTGGTATAACTTGTGGTAAAAGGATGAGACACTTAAGTGAAAGTCCATCCACAAGAACCTGCATATGGCAATCCAGCAATCTATTAAAGCGGGGTTCCACCCAAAAAACAAAAATACCTGGAAATTCTAAAAAAAAAAAAAAAAATTTGGATATTTTTTTTTTCACTTACCTCTAAATGCCTGTTGCTAGGTGGTCCCTCGTAGTCTGCCTGTTCCTTTGCCTGGGCTGGTGACATCACTTCCCCCCAGGCACAGGAAGGGCTCCGCTCTGCTCCCTCCCTCCTGTCAATCATCTGGGACCCATTACAGTTCCCAGGTGATTGAGCGGCCAATCACGGCGCGCGGCGCTGCTCGCGCATGCGCAGTGGGTGCCAGGCTGTGAAGCCACAGCCCGGCGCCCACAGTTGAAATGCCGACGAGCGGAGGGGGGGACGAGCGGGGCTTCGATCCCCCGCATCGCTGGACCCAGGGACAGGTAAGTGTCCAATTAAAAGTCAGCAGCTGCAGTATTTGTAGCTGCTGACTTTTCATTTTTTTTTTTTTTTGACGGCCCCCCTGGGTGGAACTCCTCTTTAATATACAATGTAATTATCAGTCATGTTATATTAGCCAGTCTAATAGAGTAGCTGGTTATTTCCTGCATTTCCTCCACATCTGGTCTATGATTCTCTATGCCTTGTTCAATAAGATCTGGCAGCATGGAGGTACACTGGTGAGGCCACCTCTTTATCTTGACCCCCAAAAAAGGCTTTGGATTTTACCCATGTCAAGGGATTTATTAACTTCTTCAGTTAAAACAATTTGGCTCCCAATATGATCTGGGTCTGTCACAATGGCACACGCTCTGTTTTCTGTATTGTGATGTCAAAGTGAACATTTAGAGTAAAGTGGGGCAGATTCCGGGAAACAAAATACAACAAGTACAATGTGACAGTGAAGATACAAAGATCATCATTTCAAGGAAAGTTCCTCCAGATCTCTCCAATGAACATATAAATGTCGGAGCACATGGGGGATTCTTAGAAGGTACATTCTACTAAAAATGACTAGTAATGCAGCCCTCAAACTTTATATCTAAATCTTCTACTTATATAAGAGTAGTGTACACCACAAGATTTTGCAAAGCATTTGGGAAGCTTTTGGAGTTTAAGAATCTTTGTTAAGCCTCATTGTTTAACCACTTCCCTACCCGCCCATAGTCATATGACGTCCACAGATGGGATCTCCCATCCTGGGTGGACGTCATATGACGTCCTGGGATTCCCGGCCATCTAGGGGGTGCGCGCGCGCGCCCGCCGCGTTCCTCGGGACCCGTTGCGTGTGCCCGGCGGCCGCGATGCCCGCCGGGCACCCGCGATTGCCCGTTAACCGGGCCGGCATGTGGATCTGTGTGTGTAAACACACAGATCCACAGCCTGTCAGCTCTGAGGAGAGCGATCTGTGTTCCCAGAACGGAGGAACACAGATCGGTCTCCTCCCCTAGTGCGTCCCCTCCCCCTTCAGTTAGAATCATTCCCTAGGAAACATATTAACCCCTCCCCGCCCCCTAGTGGTGAACCCCTTCACTGCCTGTCACATTTACACAGTAATCAATGCAATTTTATAGCATTGATCGCTGTATAAATGTGATTGGTCCCAAAAATGTGTCAAAAGTGTCCGATGTGTCCGCCATAATGTCGCAGTCACCAAAAAAAATCGCGATCGCCGCAAAAAAAAAAAAATATATATTTTTTTTTAAAATGACATAAATCTATCCCGTATTTTGTAGACGCTATAACTTTTGCGCAAACCAATCAATATACGGTTATTGTGATTTTTTTTTTTACCAAAAATATGTAGAAGAATACGTATCGGCCAAAACTGAGGAAAAAATGTGTTTTTAAAAAAAAAAATTGGCATATTTATTATAGCAAAAAGTAAAAAATATTGTGTTTTTTTCAAAATTGTCGCTCTTATTTTGTTTATAGCGCAAAAAATAAAAACCGCAGAGGCGATCAAATACCACTAAAAGAAAGCTCTATTTGTAGTGAAAAAAAGGACGTCAATTTCTTTTGGGTACAACGTCGCACGACCGCGCAATTGACGTTTAAAATGCGACAGTGCTGAAAACTAAAAATTGGCCTGGGAAGGAAGGGGGTGAAATTGCCCGGTATTGAACCGGTTAAAGAATAACTTCAGATTCAGGGCCCATTAACAATGAAGAATTTCAACCTTTATAGATTATTGTTTTCCCCCTTTTTATAGTCTCTCGGATGAATATAATTCTATATTAATTTGAAGATTGTATGCTGTATATATTATTTATATCTAGAAGCATGTATGTGTTTACTTATACAGATGTTTTATACATGATCTTAAAGTAAAACTCTAATAGCCTAGATCACACTCATGTAGTGACTATTATGAGATCACTTTTTATAGTTTGTAGGCTTATAGCCTCTCGTTGGGTTCCACCCCACCATCGTACCCTTGGGGATTGGATTTGGGAAATGGACAAGCATGTAATGTTTTGAAAAATGTTTGAAAAATATACTTACATTCAATATAATGCTTCTTAAAAGTTTGTAAAGATATGAAGAAATTGAATAGATACATCACTTTCTAATCTCAATCTTAACATCTTCAATACCGGGCACTTTTACCCCCTTCCTGCCCAGGGCCAATTTTCAGCTTTCAGCGCTGTCACATTGTGAATGACAATTCTGCGGTCATACAACATTGTACCCACACTAAAGTATCAACATTTTCCTCACACAAATAGAACTTCCTTTTGGTGGTATTTAATCACCACTGGGTTTCTTGTTTTTTGCTAAATAAATGGAAAAAGTGAAAATTTTGCAAAAGAAAATACAAGTTTTTCTTTGTTTCTGTTATAAAAATTTGCAAATAAATATTATTTATTAATGAATTTCGGCCAAAATATATTATGCTACATTTGTGTGGTGAAAATAACCCAAATCAGTGTATATTATTTGATCTGTGTGAAACTTATGGGATATATCTGAAAAATCAATCAATCCTGAACTCTAAAAGGCCCAAAAATGCCAGGACAGTACAGATACCCCTCAACTGACCCTCTTTGGAAAGTAGACAGTCCAATGTATTTAGTAAGAGGCATGGAGAGTTTTCTGAAGTTGTAATTTTATGTTAAAAATGATATATATATATATATATATATATATATATATATATATATATATATATATATATATATATATATATATATATATACACACACATATACACACATACACATATATATATATATATATATATATATATATATATATATATAGTGGGGACGGAAAGTATTCAGACCCCCTTAAATTTTTCACTCTTTGTTATATTGCAGCCATTTGCTAAAATCATTTAAGTTCATTTTTTTTCCTCATTAATGTACACACAGCACCCCATATTGTACACACAGCCCCCCATATTGTACACACAACACCCCATATTGTACACACAGCCCCCCATATTGTACACACAGCACCCCATATTGACAGAAAAACACAGAATTGTTGACATTTTTGCAGGTTTATTAAAAAAGAAAAACTGAAATATCACATGGTCCTAAGTATTCAGACCCTTTGCTGTGACACTCATATTTAACTCAGGTGCTGTCCATTTCTTCTGATCATCCATGAGATGGTTCTACACCTTCATTTGAGTCCAGCTGTGTTTGATTATACTGATTGGACTTGATTAGGAAAGCCACACACCTGTCTATATAAGACCTTACAGCTCACAGTGCATGTCAGAGCAAATGAGAATCATGAGGTCAAAGGAACTGCCTGAAGAGCTCAGAGACAGAATTGTGGCAAGGCACAGATCTGGCAAGGTTACAAAAAAATTTCTGCTGCACTTAAGGTTCCTAAGAGCACAGTGGCCTCCATAGTCCTTAAATGGAAGATGTTTGGGATGACCAGAACCCTTCCTAGAGCTGGCTGTCTGGCCAAACTGAGTATCGGAGGGAGAGCCTTGGTGAGAGAGGTAAAGAAGAACCCAAAGATCACTGTGGCTGAGCTCCAGAGATGCAGTCGGGAGATGGGAGAAAGTTGTAGAAAGTCAACCATCACTGCAGCCTTCTACCAGTCGGGGCTTTTTGGCAGAGTGGCCGACAGAAGCCTCTCCTCAGTGCAAGACACATGAAAGCCTGCATGGAGTTTGCTAAATATAATAATAATATATATATATAATATAAATATAATAATAATGTTTTTTTTTTGTGTAATCTCCTCTAATATTTGGGGCTTTGGCTATATTATTCTGAAAAGACTCTTTAAACACATAACCCGCTGGGTTGAATGAAAAAGGAAAAACTGGTGGTGTGTACCAGGCTTTAGACTGGAATATTCCACACACAGGATCGAGACACAAATGTATAATAACAAATGTATCCACCTTGAATAGTCTGAGCCTACACACCCAACAGACAATAGACAGAAGATACGGAGAACTATAGAAATGGTGACACAGTGTGTACTGTAAAACACAACAAACAATAGCGGAGGAGACCCCCCAACCCAGGTGGACAATAGGAACAGTAAATATTGGCAGTTTTATGCTAATAACTACCACAACCAATTCAACTGACAGTGTTAGTGGGGTAGTAAGAAAATGCAGGTGATGAAACAAATAATAATACTATTATTAATATTATCATTAAATATTAATAAACAATATCAGTGATATCAGTCAGCACCCACTTTCCACCGTTCAGTAGGGGAAGGTCAGCAATGAAACTCACATCACAAACTGCAGGTGAAAAATAGTATATTGTACAAAAATTACAGTACAGTGAATAGCTTAGACAATACAATCACACTATAATAAGTTCAACAGAAAACTAACCAACAAGAATATCCCATATTAGCACTCCGAAGAGATTGAACATTCGCTGGTCTCTATGTGTAGGTCAGGTCTCTCTCTTCCATTCTTATCATTGAAGACTCTACTTATTGGTCTAAAGACAACAATCATATCTGTCTCATGAAAGTGATTGGATGACAACCCAAGACCCTTTGATGTGATGGATATCCAATATTAATTAAGATCTCTCCCTGGTATTCAGATTTATATTGAAAATTGTTTGTAAAAGTTACAAAAAAAAAGACCCAGCTCCATTCAGTTCAACTAATGCGTGTGACTTTTATTCTCTAACAGTTTTCATAGCCCGGTATATTCTGATCCTGAAGAAGACATCTAGAAGTTTTTTTTTTAAGTTGTCAACATTCTCAGTCAGTATCACTTCCTGGAGAGAAAGTTTCACATTTTTACCACTCTAAAAGTAAAGAATCCTTTCTTCACTCTAAGGCAGTGGTTCTCAACTCCTGTCCTCAGGACCCACTAACAGGTCAGATTTTAAGTATTACCTTGGGGGGGATGCAGACTAGAATATTGCAATCGCTGAGCGGCAAATTTCAGTTATCTTGCAAACCTGGCCCATTAGTGGGTCCTGAGGACAGGAGTTGAGAATCACTGCTCTAAGGTTAAATATCATTTCTTCTAACCTCAAATTATGGCCAAGTGTCCTCTTCAGGGACCTTAAAGTAAACAATTTACCATAATTACTGGAGCCACCTATGATATATTTGTACATTGTAATCATATCTCCTCTTATGCGCCTCTTCTCATAAGTGAATAACTAATCTATGCCAGCAGTCCTCATGGCTGATCTCCCCCATCCCCCATAGATGAGCTCCTCTATCCCTATAGCTGAGCTCTTAAATCTCCCATAGCTGAACTCCTCCACCCCCCATAGCTGAGCTCTTCCATCTCCCATAGCTGAGCTCTTCCATCTCCCATAACTGAGTTCCTTCATCTCCCATAGCTGAGCCCCTCCAACCCTCGCCCCTTATTCATTTATTAAGAAATTTTTTGTAAGATTTTTAAGGTGGACAATCTTTCAACAAATGTCAATACACATGCGTACATTAAAATCCAATCTTTTATTGAAATGTAACCACTAAACAAGAAGTGGCTGGTATTAAAAAAAAGGACAACAATAGTGTAGCCATTATTAAAAACAACATACACAACATCTACCCTCTATGAACACAAACCTTAAAAACCATCCACAGCATCATAGTATGACAGATCTAACCCCCCCGGGGGGTCAACAATGATTCTTGTAACACCCTAGTTTTGAGTATTTGAAAATGTTGTGTAGCAATGTGTTTCTTGTATTCTAATTTTAGCCCTACTTTTCCCTACCTTTTTTTAATGTAGAGCTTTTTTCATTCCACTATGCTTCTCTGTCCTGTAATTACCATTTCCAAAGTTCTTTCTAACTTGAACACCTGTAATAAGCTCCAAGTCATGACATCTCTTGCAAATATAAGTTTGTTGAGCTTTATCTTCTGAAATTACACCGACTCAGACACTCCAAGATGCCCCACGTGATTCTAAACATTGGCCTATCAGTTGGTCTGTTAGCATATCAAAGCAGCCGGACATCATGGAGACAACATTGCCTATTACCTGGTTTCCACCTATTCACCTGCGTCTGAAGACAAAGGGTGACCCTAATTATGATGGGCAACATTTGGCTTTCACATAATAATCAAGGAACTAACAGGAGAGCCTTTGTCTTTCTTCAGAGACAGTTGTTGGTCTTGTAAAAAAGTTCTTCACACATCCATACTTAGGTCCATATCTCATATAAACCCATATTAATAGATAAATCTCATTTATTCCCTACAAATACTGACTTTACTGGACAATGACATTGCTTAAAGTGCACCTCAAAAGGCAATCTAAACTTTTAATAACAAAACAAAAAAAATTCAAACCTCTATCTGATTCACTGATTACATATAAAAAGCTATATACCCTACAACATATTAGCCATGCACAGAAAGATAAAAAACTGTCATTGACTCCCCTAACACTCCCCACCCCCAGCAAACGGTGGGAGAGTAGAGGAGGGAAGTTCAGCAATGTTGGGGAAGGCAGAAGAGGATCGGTGTCTGCAATAAGGCAGTACAACCATCCCTCCTGCTAGTAAAGGCCCCTATTATGAACTGATGAGGCTGAGTCCCGGTACAGGAGGGTCGGCCGTACTGCCTTATCAGTGAGCCTGGTTGAACACATATCTTGCAGTAGTGATTAATGACACATATATAGAGCATTGTACCATAAATGTCTACTGCATGCTTCCCGTGTATCTCCCTCTATTGGAGGCCATTTTTTAGTAGCTCAATCAATCTCCACAAATAGTACAACCACATGTGTGCTCCTTTCCACTAATTATCTGTGAAATATTTACCAAAGAACTAATTTCTCTAAACTTCTATCAGTGGCAAAAAAAAACAGTGGAGACTTCTCATACTAACTGTGTGGATGAGCAAATTTCCCCATGTCCACCCACTGCTTGTATAAGATTCATGGACACCACAAGAGTCTTTTAGAGAGTTTTGAGCATCTTTGTTTATGACTTTGAAAAGAAACCAGTAAGTCCCAGGACCCATTTTCACCTAGATATCCCAACATGGTTTAGGAAGCCAATTGATATACGGTATATTACCTACTTTGTAGTTTCTGAGGTGGATAGAGTTTAATGTTGAATTTTGTAGAATAAATATATATATATATATATATATATATATATATATATATATATATATATATACACACACACACACACACACACACTGTATGTATATTTATTTTATTATTATTTTATTAAATGAAATACCCAATTGCATAATATTTATTGCAAATAATGATCCATTATATATTATATAAAATATACTACTGGTTAGAATGCTAAGACATTTTATACATTACCTTTAGAAATCTCAGCACCTAGAAACTGGTTTCCTTAATTAAATCATTTGAAATTAGTTTCAGGGTAACTTTCCCGCCCTCAACACACTGGCACAGTATAAACAAACCCCATTCTTATGGACCTATTGGCCACACCCTTCTAGAGCTCAACCCAAAGTCTCCAGACACACATATAGACCTCCATTCCTTACTCAGTGAATCTCATTTTGCTTGTAGCAAAAGTGATTTATTTTCTCCATTGACCACTTCCCACCGGAATAGCTTTGGAGAAGACCATATAGACTTCCTCAGTGATACCAACTTGGAGACATCTTATATCTTCATTGTTTAAGGTAAGTCATACAGAACCCCAAAGATCTATAGACCTGATAGTTTTATGCTTTAAAAAGCTGGGATTTTTCTCTGATTGAGGAGATGTATTTAGCAGGAAATGTAATAGTAAAAACTTTTTTAATATTCTAAAGGGCCTTTTATTTTAGAGATGGATATATTGATTGAATATCCCCATTATTTTACAATATTTTATTTTAAAAATATTTCAACCTCATGCTTTACATTCAGATGTTCATTCTTCATGTACCATCAAAAGTAAATTAAACAGTTTCATCTTAGGTTGTCCTAATTTTTGCCATTCCTGTAAATTTTGCTATTCCTCTCTGTCTTTTTTTGGACATAGCAAGTATTTTTCCTATTCTCTTAATTTTCACTTTCACCATATTTTACAATGACAACCTAACAATGCAGATGTCTTAGCAGAAAGTTAAGTAGAAAAAAAATCTAAAACTTTTTGTTTTTATTGTTCCCTGAATTAAAATGATTTACATTATTTTTTTTCCTTTTTTCACTTGCCTGTTGTGGTCCTACATATGGGATTAGATTATTTTCTTTTGTTCAGAGATCCATAGATTGATTGATTGAATATCCACATTATTTTGCAATATTTTGATTTTAGAACCCAACCAGCCTCATGCATTATATTCAGATTTTATATCTTCATGTCCCCTTGAAATAAAATTAAACAGCTCCATCTTAGGATGTCTGTTAGATGGTAGATTAGCAGTTGCATGTTAAATGCAATTCAAAAATCAAAAGTTTTTCATCTTTCACCATATGTTACAATAACAACCTAACAATACAGAAATCTTAGCAAAAAGTTAAAAAGAAAACGTTTTTGTTTTTAATGTTCCCTAAATGTAAATTATTTAAATTATTTTCCTTTTTTTTCACTTCGCCTGTTGTGTCCCTACAAGTGGGATTAGATTATTTTCTTTTGATTAGAGATCCATATATATTGATTGAATATCCACATTATTTTTGCAATATTTTGTTTTTAGAATCCAACCAGCCTCATACATTATATTCAGATGTTCTTTCTTCATGTACCCTTGAAATAACATTAAACAGTTCCATCTTAAGTTGTCTGTTAGATTGTATATTAGCAATTGCATGTTCACCATCAAAAGTTCTCTGTCTTTTTTGTACTTCCAAGTGTTTTCCTAATTTCACCCCAGACAAAGGTTTTAATGTTGAAAAAAATGTATAAAAACCGCACTATGAGAACTAAAAACTAAATTAGGAAGGTGATGGCAAGATGATTAACACCCAACCATCACTTAGGGAGCAGCAATGAATATGTACAGCATCAATACACACACAAAAGGAAAAAATTAAAAATCGCGCTGCCCTTAAACATTATTAGATAGTGAGTATGACGTCTATATATAAACCTACGTGATAAGTGTTACATGTGTATATATGAACCAAGACCAATAGATGACAAACAGGGAAATGAATATACCATGCCGGTAATATTAAACAATAATAAAATAATAATCTGCTATTGAATTGTCTATCGATCACTGGTCATTTGTCATTGTACACGTTAAATGTCATTTTTATTATTGTTTAATATTACCGGCATGGTATATTCATTTCCCTGTTTGTTATCTATTGGTCTTGGTTCATATATACACATGTAACACTTATCACGTAGGTTTATATATAGATGTCATACTCACTATCTAATAATTTCTAAGGGCAGCGCGATTTTTAAAGGTTTTAATGTTCCCTTAATTTAAATTATTTTTCTTTATTTCACTTGCCTGTTACTGCCCTACAAGTGGGATTGAATGTGTTTTTTTAATTTATTTTTTTAGAGATCCGTATATTAATTGAATATTCAGGATCTTTTTTTAGCATATAACCACCCCCATGCATACATTGAGGTGTTCTTTCTTCATGTATTCTTGAAATAAAATGAAACAGAAGTGGGGACAGTGGCGTTTTAGCAGCACAGTGGCTGCAACTGATGATCTTTTTTCAAAAAGTGGGGCTGAGTGAGGTTGTGGCTGTATTTTTTATTACAGAGCACACCGCATTACAGCACCTAGATAGCACTAGTGTATTTAACTGCTTGAGGGGCTTATTTTGGGCCTGTCTGGTTCACATGTATGTGTTTTGGTGGCCCACATTTGCGCAGGCACAGCAGCCTATTCATTTGAATGGGCTGCCATGCCTGCGTTTCCTGCAAAAAAATGTGCATGCATCATGTAATAGGCTGCACACACCTATGCCCACCAAGCAGTGAAATACAGCACTGTCTGTCCATTCTGCTTTTGCACCATGTGACTTACCTGCAGTTCCTGCACCGGCAAACTTCCTGCATTTTTTAGATGTTTAGGCCACTCTTTTAAAAACACAGTGCGTTTGTGTGTGCGGGAACTGCAGGTAAGTTGCATTGTGCAAAAGCAGAATGGATTTCAAGGCCACTGCATTTGTAAAATGCTGCATGAACCTTTTTTTCTGCAGGAAACACAGGCATGGCAGCCCATTCAAATGAATAGTCTGCTGTGCCTGCCCAAATGTGGGCCGTCAAAACACATACATGTGAATGTGTGATGTGACAATGGCTTCAATGTAATTGGGGTGCTGTGATGTGTAAAGGGGAACGATGACATGAAGGGGACTCTAAAGTAATGGGGGCGCTGTGATGTGTAAAGGGGCACTATAATGTGGAAATGTCTGTAATGTAATGGAGTGCTGTGACATGAAAGGGAACTGAGGTCACCGTGGGACTGCTGTGTATTTTTTTAGATAATTCTGTGTGTGTCTGTTTTTTTTAGATGTTGGGTTGAAGAGCAAGATTGCATTGGGGGGGCAAAAAAAAATTGCCCAAATGTTTAATAACCACATTAAAGACGACCCTGACTGTAATCTATGCCATCAATTCTCATAGCTGATCTCCTCCATCCCCCATAGCTGTACTCCTCTATGTCCCATAGCTGTACTCCTCTATGTCCCATAGCTGAGTTCCTCTATCTCCCATGGCTGAACTCCTGCATCCCCCATAGCTGATCCTCTCCACCCCCTTATAGCTAAGTTCCTCCATCCCCCATGGCTGAGCTCCTCCATTCCCCTATGGCTGTTCTGGAGTATTTCTGACTATGACTATTTCTAAATATCTTTGAATATTTTTGAATGTTTTCAAATATTTTGAAAAATAATAGAACAATTTTGAATATTTTTGAAACCTAGATGATAATGTATGAATTATGTGGATGTTGTTACTATTTAGTATGGTAACTTGGCCTAGGTTTGCATGTTTGTTTGTTTTTTTCCCCTTTCTTTTCTTAGTGGTTTTTGTTATTAGAGGTTTATTTTTTGTAAAAATGTTTAAAATAAAAAAATAAATAAATAAACAATTAAAACAAACTTTACATGGCTAAAGTGTGCCAATGTATTTTACTTCAGAATGTTTGGAATATAGCGGTTGATAAAAATGTTCATTACATAATAATTATAACAATCAGTAAGATTACTTGGTTTCAGGCTGAGGTTTCAACCCTCCACACAACAAAACAGAATACACAAACCCCATTGATATGGACCTACCTGCCCCACCCTTCTCGATCTCTTTCCAAACTCTCCAGTCTTATGGTAATGAGCAGCTCCTGTGTGCCGGCCAATCAGAATCTCCCATCAATTAGCAAAAGCCACTCTCTCCTCCCATATAAACCCCACATATATCCAGCCTTACTTCCACTTATCTTACTATTACTTGAAGCAAAAGTGAGTTTATTTTTCCATTGACTACTTCATATTGCAACTATTCCAAGAAAAATTGACAAGTTGGGAAGTCTACAAAGATTCCATTAGTGAAGACCGAGTGGGAAACCATCTGCACCTTCATTTTCTAAGGTTTGTCATTTAGAGCAGTATAGTTATTCCCTCTAAAATTATAGGATTTTTCTTTTTGAGCCTGCAGTCTACAGATAACTTAGCATTGAGATAAATAAAAAAACTATTTAATGTTCTTTAAATTTGAATAGATTTTTCTTATTTCACTTGCCATGTATGGTCAGAGTAGAGATCCATCTATGGCTATTTTACAACACTGGCTGTTAGTGTATTGTATGGTTCTTGGTGTAGATGTTCAGGGGCCACCACCACCTATTGACACATAGCTGCAAATATGCTACTTGATATTTTTTTAATTGATTTTATGACTTTGCAAAAACAAAATTTTTACTTTTACTTCTATGAGTGTTGTGTGCCAATAAAGTCCATGGACTGTGGTCCAAAACTGAATACCTTTTTTTGTTTCTTTAAATCTATATTGATTTTTATTATTTCACTTGCCATTTATGGTCAGTATAGATCCATATACAGATTGGAAATCCACAATATGTTGCAATGCTTATTTTTTTAAATACAACCAACCTGATACATGGAGATGATCTGTCTTCATATATCTATGAAGTAAAATTAAAATGTGAAATCTTAGATTGTCTGATAATTCCATGATCCATCAGTTGGGTGTGAAAGCACAATCCAATTTTTTTTAGTATATATTTTTTTAATAGTACTTTGGGTTCCAAATTCCACCATTCCAATTTGTTTTTAATTTATTCAAAAGTGGTCTAATTTCTCTTATGCCTTATTGTTACAATACCAGTGACATTCACACCTCTAATTGTGACTAGAATGTTGGTCATTCTAACCAGCCGATCTCTACAAGTCTTGTAGTTTAGAGATCAGCTTCAGCCAAACCCCATTTCTTGGTTAGTAATCTCTGTCAGCTTAACTTTTATTAAATTCTCATTTAACAAAGAAAAAAAGATGCAAAAACAGAAAGAGAAGTAAAAGATAAAATGGGAGAATACAAAAATCCTTCAGTATCAATATTTCCTCTTTCTTAAACATAACCATGTATAAAGTCTATTCCTATGTATTTCTATACATGCCTATATATCTTTCCTCCCCGTCTTATATAAATACTAATATCATTATTTTTCCTAAAACTCTATTGGACTCCCTTAAAACATAAATCTTAAAATCTCTGTCTGCTTTTAATTGTCATGTGTCCATGTTGGTGAGACTTCATTGGTAACCACACAGAATATGTCATCTCCCCAACTGGGACCCATATGGTTATAAAATACTGACCCTAGATGCTGGGCAATATTCAGAGGGATATTTAATGCTTTTTTGTTGTTGTGATTCTAGAATGGCTTCTAACATCCATGAAGTTACCAAGAACACCGCAAGACATGTCATCCAACTCATCACCAAGACGTCCGAAAATCTGAAGATGATGGAGGTTTCAGAGCACTTTGACCCCATCCAAGAACTTGGGTCGGGGTCATATGGAAAGGTCCTCCTGGCCAAACATCGGGGTTCAGGTAAATGTTATAGCCTAATTCATGTAAGGACATTAATTTCTTAGTATTAGTCGTGCTTTTGAATCATATTAATTTAATGGAACTAGGGTAACAAAACTTTTAAAAAATGCTAAATTGCCAGCAGGTAGAAGAGACTTGTATGTTTGTTCTGGAAAAAAAAATGCAGAGTCTGACATCCAAGATCCAAGAATCAATAGAATTGCTTATCTGCAGACAATCAGTAGGACAACTTTGAAGCCACGTGTACACACAATTTGTTTAGCTTCTGAATATTATCCTGAGCATTGTGTACAGGAAACAATCACAAAGCATTAACCTTGCTTTAAGCAGCATTTTTTTAAGTTCCTAAAGCTGCTTCCAAGTACCTTTTCAAAGTAAGTTCTTAAAGCATCCCTCACTTCCAGTTTTAGGGTGATGATTATGTAACTTAATGAGTCACTGCTGTAGATTTAATCAAGCATTTAGCACACTTTAAAAGGCTTTTAGCAAGTTTCTGCATAGGTTTATGTTACTAATTCTCTTTTTTCTCTCTCTCTGTTTGACAGGTCAGTTAGTGGCTGTGAAGCTGCTTAGCAAACAGAAGGTCCCAATGGACAACTTTCTGGTTGAATATGGGATGTCTATCAGCCTCAGCGGCCATCCCAACATCATCAGAACCCATGAAGTTGCCTTTCATACAAACAGAGACTATGTGTTTGTCCAGGAGGTGGCGACAGCTGGAACTCTTCATTCCTTAATACAGCCAAATGTAAGTTTGTATGAAAAATGAATAATCTTTACATAATCTTTACATTAAGAAAAGATATCATCTCTGCCCTCAAGACTCCCCACTCATTACAGTGAGTTGGGTCGGATATTGTGTCATTTGATTTATAGGCTTGATTTTAGATATGTAATGTTCTCAGCTGTGAAGCAAGGTTAAGAAAGATAGTCCTGGATCTTGCACCATCTATGGTGATTCTCATATTTGTATACCAACAGGTTTCCTTTAAGCATCCTTTCAAGTGTATTGAGCTAATATTCTATGTCCCTGTATGATGGATAAGATAGGCTTCTTATTTGATTACATTTTGCCATGGTGGTGTCTAGTAACTAATTTCGTCCTGTTTTGTTCTTGTTATAGGTTGGTTTAAATGAAGAGACAGTAAAGAAGTGCGTTCCTCAGATTGCCAGTGCATTGCAATACATGCACAACAGAGGGATGGTCCACTGTGATATCAAGCCAGACAATATCCTGCTAATGGACTTTGAATGTAATGTTATCAAAGTGGCAGACTTTGGACTGGCAAGGCTCCAGGGAACTGAAGCACCATCCTTGTCCGGGTTCATACCCTACACAGCTCCGGAACAGTGTAACTTGAAACCAGGAGAACAATTGCTTCTACACCCGAGCATTGATATCTGGGCCTTTGGGGTCATGGTTTACATCGCTATGACTGGATACTTTCCTTGGCTAGGAGCAGAGGTTCATGATCCAATGTACAGAGAATTTGCTTGGTGGCAAGTCAGAAAGGATCTGACCTTAGCACCGGAAAAGTGGATGAAATTCTCTCTTGAAGCCAGGAAAATGTTCTGGGACCTTTTGGCCCTCAATGCATCCGAGAGGTGCTCAGCCATGGACATTCTAATATATTTTCATGTACCATGGAAAACAGAAAATTATACAAGGAGCACTGCAATACATATGGCCTACAGAGAACATGATGTACATTCCAGAGCTACAGCAAGTGCCGCCTTGTGTCTTCTACCTGATCACGAGACAACTTCACTTTCCATAGGAGCTGAGGTGGAAATTTCATAAAAAATTTTGATCACCTGGTAATCAAGGGACCAAATTGCCGAATGAACGCTGGGGATTTGTAAAAGTGACATAGTTGGAGGGTAAGAACGTAGAAATCGTAGAACACTGTTGATTTTTTGCTCACGTGATTGCTTATCTACAGTATTGTTTTTTAGGAATTATGGATCAAAGCATCATAAAACTGTAAGATGGCCCTGGAAGTGATATGTTTCAGGAAAAAAAAAAAAAAAATCATAGTGTGGGCAAAACTCTATATGATAGGTAGGGTATAGTCAAACGTTAGGTCCGAGCATAAGTTCAAATTGAACATTCTCGGTTTGGCTGTTTTATAGAAGATCTGAAATTTAAGGATATTTGGCTGGAATTCCTCCCACCAAAATGTCCCCCAATGCATTTCTTTAGCTAACGCTGGCTAAGGTCATATACTTGACCTCTAGTCAGGTGCAAGATGTCAGCCAATGTTGGGTCACAGATTAATTTCAGCCCACACACTGTAAAGGCTGACATTGCAGCACCCTTTTGTCAGTGTGTTGGTGAATTTAGTGTGAGTGAAGGACAACTGACATTTGTTAAAGTGATTGTAAACCCTTACAATCCACTTTGTACTACAGGTAAGCCTATAATAAGGCCTAGAATAAGGCTTACCTGTAGCTACCCTAGATATCTCCTAAACCTGCACAGTTTAGGAGTTATCCCCAGTATCAGCATGTGCCGACATCATCGGCACATGTGCATTGAAACAATGGCACGTTTGTGCCGTTGCTTCAGCTAGTGTGCCGTTACTGGCGGCTCCCACGTGCATGTGCGGGAGTGACGTCATTGCGGCTTAGGCCAATCAAAGCGCCAGAGCCCGCGCAATACCCGGAAATAACTCCTGGAGCGATGTCACCGGCCGGAGCTGTGTACTGGGACCGCTTCCAGGGCTTCCATCTAAGGTGAGTATTTCATAATGAGCTTGTATGCTATGCATACTAGCTCATTATGTCTTTGTCTTGCAGGTTTTTGTTTTATGTTTTTTAGTGGGTTTACAACTACTTTAAAGGGAAAGACGGGTTAGTGTTGTGTGCTTTCAGTATGGTGCTTTAAACTGTATTCAGTGTTATATGTATTAGAATATTGTATGCTGTATACAGTTTTCTATTGATGCTTTTATAGTAAATTGCAGTATCTGTGGCTTTGGAGAGTGGAGTGTAAGCCCCTTGTATTCACTGCAATATAAAAAGACCCAATAGTTCATTTTAGGAATGCTTTTTTAATTTTGTGATGTTACTTAACATTTTGTAGCTAATAGTAGCTAGTTTGTTTTCTTTTAAATTAAGCCAAAAAAAGTTTAGGTTTTGTCTTAGTGTTTTGAGTGGGAGTTTTTAGATTTATTTTGTTTTGTTTGGGTCATTTATTTTTATTACCAAACATGGTCATTTTCTGGGCTAACGGGCAAAGGGTTCAAAAAAAAAAAAACAAAGAAAAAACAAACAGCATGGGGGCCTGTCTTGAGTAACATTCACAAATTCAAAAAAATCCATTGGACTAATATTCACAAAAGGAAAACTGTGTTACATTGCCATTTCCTTTGCTATTTAACAAAAAAGATGGCAGACCCCCCTCCAAAGGTCCCCAAAAATAGTATCCTCTTCCATCATTTCCATTCTCAATATTTATCCTCCTCCATCTCTATTCTATCTCCTCCTACATCTCCATCTTCATTTTCACTCCTCATCCTTTATCTCCTTTCTCACTACTCCTCTTCTCCATTCCCACTCTTCCATCTCCATTCCCACTCTTCCATCTCCATTCCCACTCTTCCATCTCCATTCTCGATACTTTCCTCCTCCTCCTCCTCCTCCTCCTTCATCTCTATTGTAATTCCTCCTCCTCCCCATCTTCATTCTCACTCTTCCATCTCCATTCTTGCTCTTCCTTCTCCATACTTATCCACCTCCTTCATCTCTGTTCTAAATCCTTCTCCCTCCCCATGTTCATTCTCACTCTTCCATCGCCATTCTCACATCTCCATTGTTACATCTTTCATCTCCATTCTCAATACTTCTCCTCCTCATTCATTTCTAGTCAAATTGCTCATCTTTCTCCATCTTCTTTCTCACTCCTCCATCTGCATTCTCATTCCTCCTCCATCCTCATTCCTTGTCATGGAAAGGTGTTCCTTACAATGGTGATATTTACTTGTCTACCTTGATACCGTATATCTTTGTATGACTTTACAATAATCACTGGTGATTTTTTTGTACTGGTGACTTTATAAGATAGTTACTGAAGCTAACCTCTGTTCTTTCTACTTATTTTTACTACTTCCGAGTGTCACAACCCGGGGCAACAAACATCAGTGCCAAGTCTCCAGACATTACATCATCAACGTAGAAATGAAGAATATATCCAGACAACGAGAAATTCCAGCAAAAGACCCAGAAGCTATCAAACATCACCACCGATTGTCGCCACCACCTTATTGTCACCAGCATCTTATCAATCGTCACAAACATCTGACAGATGACCAAAGACTGAACACCTTGCATCTTTTCTCTTTTATATACTTATGTCAAATCTGTAATAAATTAATAAGACTTTTTCAGCATATATTTGGTGTTTTGTCTGATCTCTTATACTCCAGTATGTGCCTTCAAGTTAGGCCTCACTGACTGAGATAACTCCACAACTCTCCTCCCCCCCCCTTCGTACTCCTCATCCTTCATTCTACCTCCTCATTCATTCTCAATTCTCTTCCTCCTCCTTTATTCTTAGTTCTTCTCCTCCTCCTCCTCTATTTTCACTCAACCACCTCTATTCTCAGTCCTCCTCCATTCTTAGTCCTCCCCTTTCAGTGCCACTTCTGCTCCTCTTCCTCCTTCTCCCCAGTTTCATTCCTCCTCCTCCTTCTCCATTCTCACCCCTGTTCAGGGGCGTTGCTAGGTGGCAAAAAGACCAGGGGCTTCAGCCTGAAGTCCAAGGCCAACACGGGGGGCAGGGGGCTCTAGGGGCGTGGGTTTTTTTTTCATTTTTTCCTGTTTTTTGTTCTTGACATTAATTCTGGACATATGTCTAAGCAAAATCTTTAAATATAGTTTTAATATAATAACAATAATACATATAATAATAAAGAAGGACAGAATTGTAAAGAGCTGTGCAAACTGTTGGCGCTATATAAATCCTGTATAATGATAGTAATTTTTCTATAGGTGCAACAATTGGAAAATTGGACAACATAGTTAATCAATTATTATAACAACTGTATACTAATAATAATATTTTTGGACATCACGTGATGTCAAAAGGGGCGGTACCACCGGGTGACATAGCCTGTTCACCCCACCCCCTGCTTATATAAGAACTGTCAAAGTGCACAGCGGGCAGTTGGCTGGGAGGCATCCCAGGAGGTGGAGTGGGTTTTTTTTTTCTATTTTTCAGGTGTGTCAGGTGTCCTGATTGACGATGGATTACATTGAGGGACATTTTTTTTATTTTTATTTGTTAATAAAGGATTTGTCAAAAACTCTGTCTTGTGGTTTTTGTTTTTTGACACTTTTTTGGAGAATGGGTAATGGTATGATGTACCCGATACCCATTCACATGGGGGGGGCGGGATCCAATAAGGCCACTGTCCACAGACCCCGACAACCACAGCTCAGGGTTGCTGCGGCATGTTCTTTACATTGAACAGATGTGCCATTTTACAGGCAGACTAAGGGGACCCTCCAGGCATGGTATTTAAAGGAATTTTTCATTTTTATTCTTTCACTTTAGGCATCTTTAAAATCACTGCTCCTTAAAAAAAACAATTGTTTTAAAAACTTTTTCTTGCATTGATACATGTCCCCCAGGGCAGTACCCGGGTCTCCATACACTTTGTGTGGCAATAACTTGCATATTAGCCTTTAAAATTAGGACTTTTTATTTTTCATGTTCGTGTCCCATAGACTTTAATAGAGTTTGCATGTTCGCTTGAACTTTTTGCCTGTTTGAGATGTTCTGCTGCGAACTGAACGGGGAGGTGTTCGGCCGATCCCTACTCCCTTGTTATCTCTCGCCTTGACTAATGCAACTCCATTCTCATTGGCCTACCTCTCCATAGGCTATCCACCCTTCAGTCTGTCATGAATGCTGCTGGCAGACTTATCCACCTTACCAACCACTCAGTGTCTGCCAACCCTCTCCGTCAATCCCTTCGCTGGCTCCCAATCACCCAAATTAAATTCAAAATACTAACTACAACATACAAAGCCATTCACAACTCTGCCCCGAGCTACATCACCAATCTTGTCTCCAAATATCACCCAAATCGCCCTCTCCGCTCTTCTCAAGACCTCCTACTCTCAAGCTCTCTAGTCTCCTCCTCCAATCTGTCTGGCCGTCTCCTACTCCTGCAGGCAATCCCTGAAAACTTATCTCCTTAGGGAAGCATATCATTCCTCCAACTAATCTTTTACCACTTCCATCAGCTCATTCCCCACAGTAACAACCTTTTGTACCACCTGCCCCACCATATTAGATTGTAAGCTCTTCTGGGCCTCGTAATCCTCTTGTATTTTATTGTATTGTAATCGTATTGTCTCCCTGTTAATGTAAAGCACTATGTAAACTGTTGGCGCTATATAAATACTGTATAAATATAATAATGATACCTTATTCATATAAAGGCAGTAATTATATGTAGAAAAATCCAACAGGCTGGTTCTACCCAAGACAATCAATAGATCAACTTGGGTATAGATCGACTTAGGTACAATCAGCCTGCCCTTACATGGATTGAAAACTCAGGCGGTCCCTGCTGAATCGGCCTGATTGTGATCCATGTACTGGAATATTCTGTACACAGGATTTCAGACACAAACTTTATAATAACAATGGTATCTGCCCTGAATAATCAGAGTCTACACCCAATAGACAATAGACAGGAGATATGGTGGACAATGGTGATGGGATAGACTACAAACAGTAAACATACAATGAACAATAGTACAGGTGAACCCTCCCAGGCAGACAATAGGAACAGTAAACAATGACAGTATTATGCCAATAACTACCGAAAACCAATTCAACAGAAATACCATTTTTTTTACCACAAATGATTCTGCCTTTCTGAAAAAAATACAGTGCATTTAGTGGACGCAAAATCTAAATATTAAAATATATCAAATTAAAAAATCATTGTTAAGGCTTTTAAAAGTAACAAAAAAACAAGCTTTTTTTCCTTTAGAGCATAACAAAAATCTGTAAAAAATCAGAACTGTAAGGCTTTTTACAAAAACAAAAAAATATGCCTGATGACAATAAAACCAAACTGAAAAGAAAAATCCAAGATATAAAATAAAGCATGTTGTGTCTTTCTCCTCTCCTCTCCTCTCCTCTCCTCTCCTCTCCTCTCCTCTCTCTCTTCTATCTCCTTTCTCTTCTACCTCTCTCTCTCTCCTCTCTCTCTTCTACCTCCTTCTCTCTCTCTCTCTCTCTCTCCCTCTCTCTCTCTCTCCCCCTCCTTTCTCTCCTACCTCTCTCTCTCTCTACCTCTCTCTACTCTCTCTCTCCTACCTCTCTCTCCTACCTCTCTCTCACCTCTCTCTCACCTCTCTCTCCTCTCTCTCACCTCTCTCTCTCCTCTCTCTCTCTCACCTCTCTCTCCCCTTTTTCTCTCTCTCTCCCTTTTTCTCTCTCTCCCCCCTTTCTCTCTCTCCCCCCTTTCTCTCTCTCTCCTCTCTCTCCTCTCTCTCCCCTTTTTCTCTCTCCTTTCTCTATCTCCTCTCTCCTCTCTCTCTCACCTCTCTCTCACCTCTCTCACCTCTCTCTCACCTCTCTCTCACCTCTCTCCCCTCTCTCTATTCCCTTTCGCCCTGCAGATGTTTGTTGGCTGTCCCTCCTCTACACTGAATCCAGGGCTGGGACCGATCATGTGACCAGACTGGAGCACACTCAGAATTGTTAAAGTGTAAGTCCACCCCAACATTAAAATCCTGGCATCTACAGACATCCACAATCTAACACTATCCTATCTAGCCCTGTAAAGAAGAAATCAGTATACATACCTTTTTTGAAGCCGATCCGATCTGGTCTCCAGTGGCAAAAGCTCTGCAGAGGACACAGCCGACAAAGGATGTGAAATGAATGGGGAGTGACGTCACCCATAGAGTTACTATGGGGCTCCCGTTGTCTGCTGTTTCCTCTGCACCCACCTCCACAGCAAAGCCGCAGGTGACAGCTCAACATGGGAATTGAGGCAGTTCAAAAAAGTATGTATACTGATTTTTAATTTACAGGGCTAGATAGGTTAGTGTTATGGGGCGTACACACGGTCGGACTTTTCGTCTACAAAAGTCCGACAGCCTGTCCGACAGACTTCCGGCGGACTTTCGGCGGACTTGCGGCAGACTTTCTAACGAACGGACTTGCCTACACACGACCACACAAAAGTCCGACGGATTCGTACATGATGACGTACACCGGACTAAAATAAGGAAGTTGATAGCCAGTAGCCAATAGCTGCCCTAGCGTGGGTTTTTGTCCGTCGGACTAGCACACAGACGAGCAGATTTCGGGGTCCGTCGTAGTTACGACGTAAAGATTTGAAGCATGTTTCAAATCTAAAGTCCGTCAGATTTGAGGCTGAAAAAGTCCGCTGAAAGTCCGGGGAAGCCCACACACGATCGGATTACCAGCCAGCTTTAGTCCGTCGGCGTCCGTTGGACTTTTGTAGACGAAAAGTCCGACCGTGTGTACGCCCCATTAGATTGTGGATGTCTGTAGATGCAGGGATTTTAGTGTTAGGGTGGACTACTACTTTAAGTATAGACATATTTTATTTTACAGGCTAGATAGAATAGTCTTAGAATGGGGGATGGGAGTAGATTTAGGCTTAGTTATCCCCCAGTTTTTGCTATGCTTGTCCCAAGGTCACAAGAACTTGTAAGATTCCCCCCTCTATTTTTGTTCTGGTGACAACCTTTGGTGATTATGGTCACAAGTACAAAGAGAGAGGTGCCCCCTCAAGAGGGACACAGAGCTATAAAAACCTGACAGGTGTTCTGGTGGTTCAGAGATTCCTCCTAACCTTATTTTTCCTCAAGTGTCTGGATTGCTATAGACCTAACGTTCACAGACTTACATGGAGTGTTACTGATTGATGGGCATCTATCTAATCAATCTTATCATGTCTGACTAATCCTATGAGGACTGGATCTTTTCAGATATTATTTTGTAGCCATTAGTCTTACCAACCTAACAGTTCAGCCCCTTGGAGAGAAAAAACACACATGTACAGGAGTGATGAAGGTGGCCACCCTTACTGCTTTTCTTAACAAAGGATTTCTTCTAAGCTGATATATGGAGTTGGTTCCCTTTGCTTAGATATACTAACCTGGCACCAGATTGTTCTCAGCCTATAGTCATGTCTTTCAGCCAACAGTATCACCTGTCATTAAAAGAATACCCCTCCATCAGCTTATTCTCAGAACATGGACATATAATGCAACATATAACTCAAATATATTCATACTCTAACAAAAATATATTTCTAATTACGGGATTTTTACGGGATAATTACCCGCATTGCAACTAAATCAGCTATTGTGGTCCCCGGAAAATTGTCTATCGTTCACTCTAAATTGGCAGATTCTTTGAAGTTAGAACTTATTTCAAATGTGGTATTATCTATCTTTTGGCTCCTCAAGATATATTTCTGTCCTTTCTTTTGGCCGGAGAAAGTCAGAAAGTTGTCTTATGAGCAACAAGAGATATTAATTTTTAATAGTTTCAGACACGGTTAAACACCCCCTTTTATAGTTGGTTGGGGCTGTCCCGGGGTTATTTTACATTTTTAAGAGAAATAATTTTATTGTTGTGTTGATGTCTTTGATTATGTGATGAAATATTAATCACCAGAAATGTCAATTTTGTATGAAGTTGTTTAATTTATACTTGTATATTAATAAATTCTATATACTTATTAATTGATTAACAAACTCAGGAAATGATTGTGGTATACTACTGATTGTCTAAACAAAATTCATATTTTATTAAGTTATTTATTAGTTGCCGTAATAGGCTGGAGGCACTGCGAAACACTTTACTTTTATTCAGACAGTTTTTTTTTTATAATTTACCATTTGCCAAAACAATACATTTTTATTTTATTAAAATTTCCCATATTTATTATCATCAAAATTCTATACCACACTCACAACAATGGCAGCCGGTTCGACAGAAGCCAGTCATTTGGCCGACTTCTTTTGGACGAGCATGCTGGAAAACCAGCAGCAGACCGGATCTCAATCAGCACTTTCAGCCAATGGCAGAGAGCCCTGACCGGAGTGTTCTGGTGGGGGGGGGGCTGTCCCCCTATCAGAACACAATAGCTCAGTTGGGGAGATCGCTCTACTAACATTGGATTGTTAGTACATGGGCTCTGGCCGGAGCTGTCAGATTTTTTTTCCGTTCAATTCACAAAAAAAACCCTAATGGTGTATACCAGGCTTAAGGAGTATCTTTACATTTAGCATCACATACAAATTAATTGTTTTTATGTTTAAACGCTACAAAGTAGGTAAGTATGAGCTACAAAGCAGATGGAACACATGGTTTCCAAGTAATTACATTAAAACTTTTCACTAACAAGTTGAGATAATGCAAAGAAAATAAGTATATGTAAAATAAATAACACAAAGGTAACCAAAAAACATAATATTTTTAAACTATTAGTCTGAGACTGGAGTATTCAGTACACCTAAGGTGTTGAAGCATAGACATTTACCATAACAATACGATCTACCCTGAACAGTTTCAGTCTACACCCAACAAACAATATATAGAGGAGGAACTGAGAACAATGGTGACAGGATTCAGTAATTACAGGAAACAATCAAACAATTGTAGAGGTGATACCTCTACATACCTAGACAAACATTTGACAATGGATTCCAATTCCAACGCCCAAAAAATAGTAGAGGTGATCACCTAGACAATGGCTTCCATTTCCACCAACCAACAATGATCTACCAATGGTAATCTTGATCAGCTTGAACCCCCCCAATAGGGATGAGCTTCGTGTTCGAGTCGAACCCATGTTCGACTCGAACATCGGCTGTTCGATCGTTCGCCGAATTGCGAACGTTATGGGCCGTTCGCGCTAAATTCGTGTGGCGCGTCACGGCCCATAATTCACTGCGGCATCGCAGTGCATTGCTGGCTGATGATTGGCCAAGCATGCACTATGACCCGCATGCTTGGCCAATCACAGCGCTGTCAGTAGAGAGAGCTGTAATTGGCCAAAGCCAGGGTGGCTTTGGCCAATTACGGCTCAGGGCATTTAGTACACACCCCACACTATATAAGGCCGCCTGCACGGCGGCCCTGTGTAGTGTGTGTTCCGGTGTGCTGAGAGATAGAGAGAGAGAGAGACAGTGTCATTTGATTTGAGTTAGATAGATTAGGCAGAACAGTCAGTCAGTTAGCTGCACTTACAGTGTATTGTGTATATATATGCATCCCAGGTGTTGCATATATATATATACACTGTATTCAGTTTAGCTAGATCCGTTCCTGTTATCTTCTATCTAGACTATTTACATTTAATGCAGTGCGTCCTGCTCACAGTGTTCAGCTAGATCCGTTCCTGTTATCTTCTAGACTATTTACATTTAGTGCAGTGCGTCCTGCTCACAGTGTTCAGCTAGATCCGTTCCTGCTATTTACATTTAGTGCAGTGCGTCCTGCTCACAGTGTTCAGCTAGATCCGTTCCTGTTAAATTCCTACTGACCGGCAGGCTTGTCTGGTTACAGTATATAAAGCTACCTGAAGAAAATTACAGGTGTTCTATTTGATCCTATTAGTACCACGGTCAGGCAGCTAGACTATTTACATTTAGTACAGTGTGTCCTGCTCACAGTGTTCAGCTAGATCCGTTCCTGTTATCTTCCTACTGACAGGCAGGCTTGTCTGGTTACAGTATATAAAGCTACCTGAAGAAAATTACAGGTGTTCTATTTGATCCTATTAGTACCACGGTCAGGCAGCTAGACTATTTACATTTAGTACAGTGCGTCCTGCTCACAGTGTACAGCTAGATCCGTTCCTGTTATCTTCCTACTGACAGGCAGGCTTGTCTGGTTACAGTATATAAAGCTACCTGAAGAAAATTACAGGTGTTCTATTTGATCCTATTAGTACCACGGTCAGGCAGCTAGACTATTTACATTTAGTACAGTGCGTCCTGCTCACAGTGTTCAGCTAGATCCGTTCCTGTTATCTTCCTACTGACAGGCAGGCTTGTCTGGTTACAGTATATAAAGCTACCTGAAGAAAATTACAGGTGTTCTATTTGATCCTATTAGTACCACGGTCAGGCAGCTAGACTATTTACATTTAGTACAGTGCGTCCTGCTCACAGTGTTCAGCTAGATCCGTTCCTGTTATCTTCCTACTGACAGGCAGGCTTGTCTGGTTACAGTATATAAAGCTACTTGAAGAAAATTACAGGTGTTCTATCCCAGCTTAGTGCAGCTACAGGCCATTAGTATGTCTGGAAGGCCAAGAAGGAGAGGCAGACAGTCACAAGCCAATAAGAGAGGGCAAGCAGGCTCTGTGTCTAGTGCTGGTCGTGGAGACGGTGCATCCTCATCAGCACGTGGCCATGGGACACGCTTGGCCTTTTTTTCGGCAGCTGGCCATGTTGAGCCGCAACATGCGGAAGACTTGGTCGAGTGGATGACCAAGCCGTCCTCATCCTCCTCATCCTCTCTCACCCATGCCCAGGGTGCTTTGTCTGGCAAAGCAGCGGCCTCTTCCCTCAGCTCAATGTCATCAGTGACTCCTTCCCTAGCTCCACCATGTCCTCATGAGGATTCCCTCGAACTGTTTGACCACAGTGTTGGGTACATGCTCCAGGAGGATGCCCAGCGTTTGGAAGGCTCTGATGACGATACTGAGCTCGATGAAGGCAGTAACATGAGCGCGGACAGAGGGGGTGCCCAAGAAGGACAGCAATCTGGCAGTCATGCTCCCCCTGCTGCAGCATACTGCCAGGTTTGCTCCAGTGATGAGGAGGGAGGGGATGATGAGGTCACTGACTCAACGTGGGTGCCTGATAGGAGAGAGGAGGAGGAGGAGGAGGAGGAGGAGGAGGAGGAGGAGGAGGAGGCGGCAGCACATCACCAACGAGGCAGGATGCCCTCCAGGGGCCAGCCTAAGGGCAGCACATTGACTGCATCACACCCCAAAGCTCCACATGTGCAGGGCGCTGCAGTCTCTGCGCGTTATTCAAAAAGTTCTTTGGTGTGGGCCTTTTTTGAGACGAGTGCATCAGATCGCACCGCTGCTATTTGCAACATATGTCTCAAGCGTATCTCGCGTGGCCAAAATATCTCCCGCTTGGGTACCACATGCTTGACCAGACATATGTTGACCTGCCATGCAGTTCGTTGGCAAGCGTATCTAAAAGACCCACACCAAAGAACAAAGAGGATCTCTCCTTGCTCCTCATCAGCTGAGATTTCCAACCCCACTAGACCTTCAGTCCTCTCTGAGACCTGCAGTGAGAGGAATGAAGGTGTAGAATTAGGTGTGTCACAGCCAAGTACTTGTGGGCAATCTGCTTTTGGTACACCGACGTCAGATTGTACCAGGCAAATTTCCCTGCCCCAGCTGCTGCACCGCCGAAAGAAGTTTGCTCCCAGCCATCCACATGCCCAGCGGTTGAATGCTAGCTTGGCAAAATTGCTAGCACTTCAACTGCTGCCTTTTCAGTTGGTAGACTCTGCCCCCTTCCGTGAGTTTGTGGAATGTGCGGTTCCTCAGTGGCAGGTACCCAAACGCCACTTTTTCTCACGGAAGGCGATTCCGGCTCTCTACCGGCATGTGGAAGGCAATGTCCATGCCTCGCTGGACAGGGCGGTCAGCGGTAAGGTGCATATTACCGCTGACTCATGGTCCAGCAGGCATGGACAGGGACGTTACCTAAGTTTCACGGCGCATTGGGTGACTCTGCTGGCAGCTGGGAAGGATGCAGGACAAGGTGCAGTAGTGTTGGAGGTTGTTCCGCCACCACGCCTCCAAAATGCTGATTGTGACACACCTCTCTCCTCCACCCCCTCCTCTTCTTCTTCCTCCATGGCCTCTTCCTCGGAACCAGCGGTGCTCCGTAGGCGTTCAAGGGGCTACGCAAGTACGCAGGCCAAAAGATGCCATGCGGTGCTTGAGCTGGTGTGCTTGGGGGACAGGAGCCACACTGGGGCAGAGGTTCTGTCAGCTCTGCAGGGGCAGGTTCAGAGGTGGTTGACGCCACGCCAACTTAAGGCAGGAATGGTGGTTTGCGACAATGGCACCAACCTCCTCTCTGCCCTCCGACAGGGACAAATGACCCATGTGCCCTGTTTGGCTCACGTCCTTAACTTGGTGGTGCAGCGGTTCTTGGGCAGGTACCCGGGCTTACAGGATGTCCTGAGGCAGGCCAGGAAAGTCTGTGTGCATTTCCGCCGGTCATATAATGCCAGTGCTCGGCTGACGGACCTCCAAAAGGAGTTTAACCTGCCCAAGAACCGCCTAATCTGTGACATGCCCACCAGGTGGAACTCAACGTTGGCCATGCTGCAGCGGCTGCACACGCAGCAGAGGGCCATCAATGAGTACCTGTGCGACTATGGCACCAGGACAGGGTCAGGGGAGCTTGGTTTTTTTTCCCCACGCCAGTGGGCCATGATCAGGGATGCATGCACTGTCCTGTCACCATTCGAGGAGGCCACGAGGATGGTGAGCAGTGACAGTGCATGCATCAGTGACACTGTCCCCCTTGTCCACCTGTTGGAGCACACGCTGCGTGGAATAATGGACAGGGCACTTGAGGCAGAACAGAGGCAGGAAGAGGAGGACTTCCTTAGCTCTCAAGGCCCCCTTTATCCAGACAGTGTTCCTGCGTGCCCGCCGATCACACAGGAAGAGGACGAGGAGGAAGAGGAGGAGGAGGAAGATTGTGTCAGTATGGAGGTGGAGCCTGGCACTCAGCATCAGCAGCAGTCTTTAAGGGATCAGTCCCAAGAAACACATGGACTTGTACGTGGCTGGGAGGAGGTGGCTGCGGACCATGTCGTTCTTAGTGACCCAGAGGACTCCGGACCGAATGCCTCAGCAAACCTACGCTGCATGGCCTCCCTGATCCTGCAAAGCCTGCGTAAGGATCCTCGTATTCGTGGTATCAAGGAGAAGGACCAATACTGGCTGGCAACCCTCCTTGATCCACGTTACAAGGGTAAGGTTGCGGACCTTATCTTGCCATCGCAGAGGGAGCAGAGGATGAAACATCTTCGGGAGGCCTTGCAGAAAGGTCTGTGCAACGCGTTCCCAGAGACTGGGAGGTTACAAACTCCTGTTTCTGGACAACGTGTTGCTGAGGCTTCGGTCAGTCAAAGAAGGAGCGGTGGAGAAGGTGGCCGTCTGACCGATGCGTTCAGACAATTTTTTGGTCCGCAGCCCCAAGGTATGATCGGTTCCAGCAACCATCGCCAGCGTCTGTTTTACATGGTGCAGGAATACCTAGGGGCAAGATCAGACTTGGACACCTTTCCCACCGAAAATCCTCTGGGTTACTGGGTCTTGAGGATGGATCACTGGCCAGAGCTTGCACAGTATGCAATTGAGCTACTGGCCTGTCCTGCATCCAGCGTTCTTTCGGAACGCACATTCAGTGCTGCTGGAGGCGTGGTAACCGATCACAGGGTGCGTCTGTCCACCGACTCGGTCGATCGGCTGACCTTCATAAAAATGAATGAGTCTTGGATCACCACCAGCTACCAAGCACCTGATGCTGATGTAACCGAATAATTTTTTTTGAAATCTCAGATCCCTTCAAAGACTGCCTATGCTGATGCTGAGTGACTATCCCTGAGTAATTATCCTCTTCCTCCTCAATCATCACGCTGATAGCTTGTAAGAACATTTTTGGTTCTGGGCGCCACCACCAGTGCCTAAGGCACAATTTTTCAGCCCCTGTTTAACAGGGGCGTGTAATTACAATTTTTGATGTAATACTTTGCAGCAGGGCTCGTTCCTGCATTCCAACTAGAGTGTCTGTGAGGGGTTGCAGTGTTGTGGCACCAGCACCAGTGCCTAAGGCCCAATTTTTCTGCCCCTGTCTAACAGGGGCGTGTAATTACAATTTTTGATGCAATACTTTGCAGCAGGGCTCGTTCCTGCGTTCCAACTAGAGTGTCTGTGAGGGGTTGCAGTGTTGTGGCACCAGCACCAGTGCCTAAGGCCCAATTTTTCTGCCCCTGTCTAACAGGGGCGTGTAATTACAATTTTTGAAGCAATAATTTGCAGCAGGGCTCGTTCCTGCGTTCCAACTAGAGTGTCTGTGAGGGGTTGCAGTGTTGTGGCACCAGCACCAGTGCCTAAGGCCTAATTTTTCAGCTCCTGTTCAACAGGGGCATGTAATTACAATTCTTGATCTAATATTTCACAGCAGGGCCCTGTGAGGGCTTACAGTGTTGTGGCCACAGCAACACCTAAGGCCCAAATTTCTGCTGAGTATATAGGGCAGGACCCTACTTTCAAACATCTAACTTACAAACGACTCCTACTTGCAAACGGAAGGAGACAACAGGAAGTGAGATGAAATCTACCCCTAGGAAGGGAAATTCTCTCCTGTAAGAGTTAATATGGGAAAACAAGTTCTCCTTTCCACTGATGCTTTCCAATCCTTGTTCCACAAAAAAACCCAAATTTTCAAAAAACATTTTTCATTGGGACAAAAAAGTGAGGTGAAATCTTCTGAAGAGGAGGAAAGACAGCAAAACAAATGTCACAGGGGTGATAACCCTTCCCTATGTTTTCCAAAAAGCTTAGAAAAGATTTTTTGGCTGGAGCTAAACACGTTAAAAATGTTCAAAATTACAAACAGATTCTACTTAACAACAAACCTACAGTCCCTGTCTTGTTTGCACCGCCTGTATACTGCTGTTCAGAGTATATAGGGCCTGGTGGCCCCACACCTTTCCTTATTTTAATTTGGGTGCGGGGTTCCCCTTAATATCCATACAAGACCCAAAGGGACTGGTAATGGACTGGGGGGTACCCATGCCGTTTGTCTCACTGATTTTCATCCATATTGCCATGACCCGACATGACATTAAACCCGCAAGCAGTTTTAAATGAGATTTTTTCCTTTAAAAATGACATTTGGTGCAGGGACTGTTCTAAACATGGGAAACACGCGTCACTTTACAGGCATACTATAGACACCCCCCAGGTACGATATTTAAAGGAATATTTCACTTTTTTTTTTTTACTTTAAGCATCATTAAAATCACTGCTCCCGAAAAAACGGCCGTTTTTAAAAGTTTTTTTTGCATTGATACATGTCCCCTGGGGTAGGACCCGGGTCCCCAAACCCTTTTTAGGACAATACCATGCAAATTAGCCTTTAAAATGAGCACTTTTGATTTCGAACGTTCGAGTCCCATAGACGTCAATGGGGTTCTAACGTTCGTGCGAACTTTCGGTCCGTTCGCGGGTTCTGGTGCGAACCGAACCGGGGGGTGTTCGGCTCATCCCTACCCCCCAATAATAACCTCCCATAAGCAGATCTAGAGGTTGTGGTGAAGGTATTGTCAGACTGGTATAACTTGTGGTAAAAGGATGAGACACTTAAGTGAAAGTCCATCCACAAGAACCTGCATATGGCAATCCAGCAATCTATTAATATACAATGTAATTATCAGTCTTGTTATATTAGCCAGTCTAATAGAGTAGCTGGTTATTTCCTGCATTTCCTCCACATCTGGTCTATGATTCTCTATGCCTTGTTCATTAAGATCTGGCAGCATGGAGGTACACTGGTGAGGCCACCTCTTTATCTTGACCCCCAAAAAAGGCTTTGGATTTTACCCATGTCAAGGGATTTATTAACTTCTTCAGTTAAAACAATTTGGCTCCCAATGTGATCTGGGTCTGTCACAATGGCACACGCTCTGTTTTCTGTATTGTGATGTCAAAGTGAACATTTAGAGTAAAGTGGGGCAGATTCCGGGAAACAAAATACAACAAGTACAACGTGACAGTGAAGATACAAAGATCATCATTTCAAGGAAAGTTCCTCCAGATCTCTCCAATGAACATATAAATGTCGGAGCACATGGGGGATTCTTAGAAGGTACATTCTACTAAAAATGACTAGTAATGCATCCCTCAAACTTTATATCTAAATCTTCTACTTATATAAGAGTAGTGTACACCACAAGATTTTGCAAAGTATTTGGGAAGCTTTTGGAGTTTAAGAATCTTTGTTAAGCCTCGTTGTTTAAAGAATAACTTCAGATTCAGGGCCCATTAACAATGAAGAATTTTAACCTTTATCGATTATTGGTTTCCCCATTTTATAATTCTATATTAATTTGAAGATTATATACTGTATTTATTATTTATATCTGGAAGCATGTATGTGTTTACTTATACAGATGTTTTATACATGATCTTAAAAGTAAACTAATAGCCTAGATCACACTCATGTAGTGACTATTATGAGATCACTTTTTATAGTTTGTAGGCTTATAGCCTCTCGTTGGGTTCCACCCCACCATCGTACCCTTGGGGATTGGATTTGGGAAATGGACAAGCATGTAATGTTTTGAAAAATGTTTAAAAAATATACTTACATTCAATGTAATGCTTCTTAAAAGTTTGTAAAGATATGAAGAAATTGGATAAATACATCACTTTCTAATCTCAATCTTAACATCTTCAGTACCGGGCACTTTTACCCCCTTCCTGCCCAGGGCCAATTTTCAGCTTTCAGCGCTGTCACATTGTGAATGACAATTCCGCGGTCATACAACATTGTACCCACACTAAAGTATCATCATTTTCCTCACACAAATAGAACTTCCTTTTGGTGGTATTTAATCCCCACTGGGTTTCTTGTTTTTTGCTAAATAAATGGAAAAAGTGAAAATTTTGCAAAAGAAAATACAAGTTTTTCTTTGTTTCTGTTATAAAAATTTGCAAATAAATATTATTTCTTAATTAATTTAGACCAAAATATATTATGCTACATTTGTGTGGTGAAAATAACCCAAATCAGTGTATATTATTTGATCTGTGGGAAAGATATGGGATATATCTGAAAAATCAATCAATCCTGAGATCTAAAAGGCCCAAAAATGCCAGGACAGTACAGATACCCCTCAACTGACCCTCTTTGGAAAGTAGACAGTCCAATGTATTTAGTAAGAGGCATGGAGAGTTTTTTGAAGTTGTAACTTTTTGTTAAAAATTATATATATATATATATATATATATATATATCACACCTTGACCAAAGCAATATAAAGGTATTTCTGAATATCTTTGAATATCTCTGAATGTTTTTTTGAATGTTTTTAAATATTTTGAAAAATAGAATAATTTTGAATATTTTTGAAAACTAGATGACAATGTATTAATTATGTGGATGTTATTACTATTTAAACACTTACCGACCGGCTCCTGTACATATACGTTGGCACTTTGAAGATGGATATCTCAGTAAAGGCAGCAGCTGCTGCCACAACCGAGGTATTCATCTATACAGGAGCCAGTCGTTTTTTCCGATAATGGTGGTCTCCGCGGTGGATTTGCCGCGAGATCACCGTTATCGGCGGTGGGAGAGGTGCCACCCCCCTCCCGCCGCTCTCCCGCGCCCTCCGCTGCCCTCCTCTGCTTACTGGAGCCGTCGGTAGCGGCGGAGGCGATCGGGACCTGTCACTTCCTGGGTATGGAGACGAGTGAGGCTAAGATGGCCCCCACCCGTCTCCATACCATAGGAGGGAGGAAGCAACGTCATAACGTCAGCTCCGCCCATATGTCTTAAAGGCATATTTTGTTTGTCATTTTTTTAAACGACTTTTTTTTTTTTCGCATTTAAGTCCAAATATGAGATCTGAGGACTTTTTGACCCCAGATCTCATATTTAAGAGGACCTGTCATGCTTTTTTCTATTACAAGAGGCATTTACATTCCTTGTAATAGGAATAAAAGTTATCCAATTTTTTTTTTTTAAAAACTGTGAAAAAATACTTAAAATAAAGTAAAATAAATAAGAAAAAAAAAACATTTTAAAGCACCCTGTCCCGGCGAGCTTGCGCGCAGAAGCGAACGCATACGTGAGTAGCGCTCGCATATGAAAACGGTGGTCAAACCACACATGTGAAGTATCTCCATGACCGGTAGAGTGAGAGCAATAATTCTAGCCCTAGACCTCCTCTGTATCACAAAACATGCAACCTGTAGAATTTTTTAAACATCGCCTATGGAGATTTTTAAGGGTACAAGTTTGACGCCATTCCACGAGCGGGCGCAATTTTGAAGTGTGACATGTTGGGTATCAATTTACTTGGCATAACATTATATTTCACAATATAAAAAAAATTGGGCTAACTTTACTGTTGTCTTATTTTTTTATTCATAAAAGTGAATTTTTTCCAAAAAAAAGTGTGCTTAGAAGACCGCTGCACAAATACGGTAAGAACAAAAGTATTACAATGACTGCCATTCTATTCTCTAGAGTGTTAGAAAAAAACCAATATATAATGTTTGGGGGTTCTAAATTATTTTCTAGAAAAAAAAACTGTTTTAAACATGTAAACACCTAAAATCCAAAACGAGGCTGGTCCTCAAGTGGTTAATATGGTAACTTGACCTAGGTTTGTATGTTTGTTTTTGTTTTCTTTTCTTTGTTGTTTTTGTTATTAGATGTTTATTTTTTGTAAAAATATTAAAAATAAAAAAATAAATACAAAACAATTAAAACAACAACTTTACATGGTTAAAGTGTGCCAATGTATTTTACTTTAGAATGTTTGGAATATAGCGGTCGATAAAAATGTTCATTACATAATATTTATTACAATCAGTAAAGTTACTTGGTTTCAGGCTGAGGTTTCAACCCTCCACACAACAAAACAGAATACACAAACCCCATTGATATGGACCTACCTGCTCCACCCTTCTCGATCTCTTTCCAAACTCTCCAGTCTTATGGTAATGAGCAGCTCCTGTGTGCTGGCCAATCAGAATCTCCCATCAATTAGCAAAAGCCACTCTCTCCTCCCATATAAACCCCACATATATCCAGCCTTACTTTCACTTATCTTACTATTACTTGAAGCAATAGTGAGTTTATTCTTCCATTGACTACTTCATATTGCAACTATTCCAAGAAAAATTGACAAGTTGGGAAGATTGACAAAGATTCCATTAGTGAAGACCGAGTGGGAAACCATCTGCACCTTCATTTTCTAAGGTTTGTCCTTCAGAGCAGTATAGTTTTTTCCCCTCTAAAATTATTTTTCTTTTTGAACCTGCAGTCTACAGATAACTTAGCATTTAGATAAATAAACAAACTCTTTAATGTTCTTTAAATTTGAATAGATTTTTCTTATTTCACTTGCCATGTATGGTCAGAGTAGAGATCCATCTATGGCTATTTTACAACACTGGCTGTTAGTGTATTGTATGGTACTTGGTGTAGATGTTCAGGGGCCACCACCACCTATTGACACATAGGTGCAAATATGCTACTTGATTTTTTTTTATTGATTTTATGAATTTGATTTTAAACTTTGAAAAAACAAAAATGTTATTTTTACTTCTATGAGTGTTGTGTGCCTATAAAGTCCATGGACTGTGGTCCAAAACTGAATACTTTTTTTGTTTCTTTAAATCTATATCGATTTTTATTATTTCACTTGCCATTTATGGTCAGTGTAGATCCATATACAGATTGGAAATCCACAATATGTTGCACTACTTATTTTTTTAATACAACCAACCTGGTACATGGAGATGATCTGTCTTCATATATCTATGAAGAAAAAATAAAATGTGAAATCTTAGACTGTCTGATAATTCCATGATCCATCGGTTGGGTGTGAAAGCACAATCCAATTTTTTTAATATATATTTTTTTAATAGTACTTTGGGTTCCAAATTCCACCATTCCAATTTGTTTTTAATTTACACAAAAGTGGTCTAATTTCTCTTATGCCTTATTGTTACAATACCAGTGACATTCACACCTCTATTTTTGACTAGAATGTTGGTCATTCTAACCAGCCGATCTCTACAAGTCTTGTAGTTTAGAGATCAGCTTCAGCCAAAACCCATTTCTTGGTTAGTAATCTCTGTCAGCTTTATTTTTATTAAATTCTCATTTAACAAAGAAAAAAGATACAAAAACAGAAAGAGAAGTAGAAGATAAAATGAGAGAATACAAAAACCCTTCAGTATCAATATTTTCTCTATCTTAAACATAACCATGTATAAAGTCTAATCCTATGTATTTCTATACATGCCTATATATCTTTCCTCCCCGTCTTATATAAATACTAATATCATTATTTTTCCTAAAACTCTATTGGACTCCCTTAAAACATAAATCTCAAAATCTCTGTCTGCTTTTAATTGTCATGTGTCCATGTTGGTGAGACTTCATTGGCAACCACACAGAATATGTCATCTCCCCAACCGGGATCCATATGGTTATAAAATACTGACCCTAGATGCTGGGCAATATTCAGAGGGATGTTTAATGCTTTTTTGTTGTTGTGATTCTAGAATGGCTTCTAACATCCATGAAGTTACTAAGAACACCGCAAGACATGTCCTCCAACTCATCACCCAGATGTCCGAAAATCTGAAGATGATGGAGGTTTCAGAGCACTTTGACCCCATCCAAGAACTTGGGTCGGGGTCATATGGAAAGGTCCTCCTGGCCAAACATCGGAGTTCAGGTAAATGTTATAGTTTAATTCATGTAAGGAAATTAATTTCTTAGTATTAGTCATGCTTTTGAATCATATTAATTTAATGGAACTAGTGTAAGAAAACTTTTAAAAAATGCTAAATTGCCAGCAGGTAGAAGAGACTTGTACGTTTGTTCTGGAAAAAAAATGCAGAGTCTGACATCCAAGATCCAAGAATCAATAGAATTGCTTATCTGTAGACAATCAGTAGGACAACTTTGAAGCCACGTGTACACACAATTTGTTTAGCTTGTGAATATTATCCTGAGCATTGTGTACAGGAAGCATTCACAAAGCATTAACCTTGCTTTAAGCAGCGTTATTTTAAGTTCCTAAAGCTGCTTCCAAGTACCTTTTCAAAGTAAGTTCTTGAAGCATCCCTCACTTCCAGTTTTAGGGTGATGATTATGTAACTTAATTAATGTCACTGCTGTAGATTTAATCAAGCATTTAGCACACTTTAAAAGGCTTTTAGCAAGTTTCTGCATCTGTTTATGTTACTAATTCTCTTTTTTCTCTCTCTCTGTTTGACAGGTCAGTTAGTGGCTGTGAAGCTGCTTAGCAAACAGAAGGTCCCAATGGACAACTTCCTGGTTGAATATGGGATGTCTATCAGCCTCAGCGGCCATCCCAACATCATCAGAACCCATGAAGTTGCCTTTCATACAAACAGAGACTACGTCTTTGTCCAGGAGGTGGCGACAGCTGGAACTCTTCATTCCTTAATACAGCCAAATGTAAGTTTGTATGAAAAATGAATAATCCTTACATTAAGAAAATATATCATCTCTGCTATCAATATCTTTAAAGTATTTCTGAGGTTTAAAGACTCCCCACTTATTACAGTGAGTTGGGTCGGATATTGTATCATTTGATTTATAGGCTTGATTTTAGATATGTAATGTTCTCAGCTGTGAAGCAAGGTTAAGAAAGATAGTCCTGGATTTTGCACCATCAATGGTGATTCTCATATTTGTATACCAACAGGTTTCCTTTAAGCATCCTTTCAAGTGTATTGAGCTAATATTCTATGTCCCTGTATGATGGATAAGATAGGCTTCTTATTTGATTACATTTTGCCATGGTGGTGTCTAGTGACTAATTTTGTCCTGTTTTCTTCTTGTTATAGGTTGGTGTAAATGAAGAGACAGTAAAGAAGTGCGTTCCTCAGATAGCCAGTGCATTGCAATACATGCACAACAAAGGGATGGTCCACTGTGATATCAAGCCAGACAATATCCTGCTAATGGACTTTGAATGTAATATTATCAAAGTGGCAGACTTTGGACTGGCAAGGCTCCAGGGAACCGAAGCACCAACCTTGTCCTGGTTCATACCCTACACAGCTCCGGAACAGTGTAACTTGAAACCAGGAGAACAATTGCTTCTACACCCGAGCATTGATATCTGGGCCTTTGGGGTCATGGTTTACATCGCTATGACTGGATACTTTCCTTGGCTAGGAGCAGAGGGTCATGATCCAACGTACAGAGACTTTGCTCGGTGGCAAGTCAGAAAGGATCTGACCTTAGCACCGGAAAAGTGGAGGAAATTCTCTCTTGAAGCCAGGAAAATGTTCTGGGACCTTTTGGCCCTCAATGCGTCCGAGAGGTGCTCAGCCATGGACATTCTAATATATCTTCATGTACCATGGAAAACAGAAAATTATACAAGGAGCACTGCAATACATATGGCCTACAGAGAACATGATGTACATTCCGGAGCTACAGCAAGTGCCGCCTTGTGTCTTCTACCTGATCACAAGACAACTTCACTTTCTATAGGAGCTGAGGTGGAAATTTCATAAAACATTTTGATCACCTGGTAATCAAGGGACCAAATAGCTGAATGCACGCTGGGGATTTGTAAAAGTGACCTAGTTGAGGGTAAGAACGTAGAAATCGTAGAACACTGTTGATTTTTTGCTCACGTGATTGCTTATCTACAGTATTGTTTTTTTGGGAATTATGAATCAAAGCATCATAAAACTGTAAGATGGCCCTGGAAGTGATATGTTTCAGGAAAAAAAAATCATAGTGTGGGCAAAACCCTATATGATAGGTAGGGTAGAGTCAAACGTTAGGTCCGAGCATAAGTTCAAATTGAACATTCTCGGTTTGGCTGTTTTATAGAAGATCTGAAATTTAAGGATATTTCCTCCCACCATAAATGTCCCCCGATGCATTTCTTTAGCTAACGCTGGCTAAGGTCATATACTTGACCTCTAGTCAGGAGCAAGATGTCAGCCAATGTTGGGTCACAGAATAATTTCAGCCCACACACTGTAAGGGCTGACATTGCAGCACCCTTTTGTCAGTGTGTTGGTGAATTTAGTGTGAGTGAAGGACAACTGACATTTGTTAAAGTGATTGTAAACCCTTACAATCCACTTTGTACTACAGGTAAGCCTATAATAAGGCCTAGAATAAGGCTTACTTGTAGCTACCCTGGATATCTCCTAAACCTGCACAGTTTAGGAGATATCCCCTGTATCAGCATGTGCTAACATCATCGGCACATGTGCATTGAAGCAATGACACGTTTGTGCTATTGCTTCAGCTAGTGTGCCGTTACTGGCGGCTCCTACGTGCATGTGCGGGAGTGACGTCATTGTGGCTTAGGCCAATCACAGCGCCAGAGCCTGTGCGATACCCGGAAATAACTCCTGGAGCGATGTCACCGGCCGGAGCTGTGTACTGGGACCGCTTCCGGGGCTTCCATCTAAGGTGAGTATTTCATAATGAGCTTGTATGCTATGCATACTAGCTCATTATGTCTTTGTCTTGCAGGTTATTGTTTTTTGTCTTTTAGTGGGTTTACAACTACTTTAAAGGGAAAGACGGGTTAGTGTTGTGTGCTTTCAGTATGGTGCTTTAAACTGTATTCAGTGTTATATGTATTAGTATATTGTATGCTGTATACAGTTTTCTATTGATGCTTTTATAGTAAATTGCAGTATCTGTGGCTTTGGAGAGTGGAGTGTAAGCCACTTGTATTCACTGCAATATAAAAAGACCCAATAGTTCATTTTAGGAATGCTTTTTTCATTTTGTGGCGTTACTTAACATTTTGTTAATAGTAGCTAGTTTGTTTTCTTTTAAATTAAGCCAAAAAAAGTTTTAGTTTTGTCTTAGTGTTTTGAGTGGGAGTTTTTAGATTTATTTTGTTTTGTTTGGGTCATTTATTTATATAACCAACCCCAGCATTAGGTTTGAGCCAAACTGCCCTGGGTTATGTTCAAACAGGGTTTGGGGAACTTCAAAGAAGATCAGATGGCAAACCTGAACCCCATTGAAATCAATGGAAGCAGAATCTGTCAAATTAAACATGGCCATTTTCTGGGCTAACGGGCAAAGGGTTCAAAAAAAAAAAAAAAAAAAAAGAAAGAAAAAAACAAACAGCATGGGGGGCCTGTCTTGAGTAACATTCACAAATTCAAAAAAATCAATTTGACTAATATTCACAAAAGGAAAACTGTGTTACATTGCCATTTCCTTTGCTATTTAACAAAAAAGTTTGGAAAGGTGTTCCTTACAATGGTGGTATTTACTTGTCTACCTTGATACCGTATATCTTTGTATGACTTTACAATAATCACTGGTGATTTTTTTGTACTGATGACTTTATAAGATAGTTACTGAAGCTAACCTCTGCTCTTTATACTTATTTTTACTACTTCCGAGTGTCACAACCCGGGGCAACAAACATCAGTGCCAAGTCTCCAGACATTACATCATCAACGTAGAAATGAAGAATATATCCAGACAACGAGAAATTCCAGCAAAAGACCCAGAAGCTACCAAACATCACCACCGATTGTCGCCACCACCTTATTGTCACCAGAATCTTATCGATCGTCACAAACATCTGACAGATGACCAAAGACTGAACACCTTGCATCTTTTCTCTTTTATATACTTATGTCAAATCTGTAATAAATAGAGACTTTTTCAGCATATATTTGTTGTTTTGTCTGATCTCTTATACTCCAGTATGTGCCTTCAAGTTAGGCCTCACTGACTAAGATAACTCCACATGGGGAGTGCTACCAATCAGTGCTGATAAGGTGGTTTTAAATGGGGAGAAGCAGCTTTCACCGAATGGGGTTCAGCCTTAAACACTGGTAAATGGCAATTATAAAAGGTGGGGGTTGGTGTGCTGCGCTAATCCTGAGGTCAAGTCAAGTCGCTGGGTGTGCTGGGGATGAATTCCAGCCTACACTGCAAAAGGGGGTGATAGTTCAATCCTCAACAGCAAATGTAGCACTACGTAAAATAGGCAAGTGAAAAGTGCCAAAACCAGTGATCCAAATGAAAAAAAAATCAATATAGTATAAATATACAACATTGGGAGCCACCCCAAAGAATTATGTGTTGCAATGTGTAGCACAATATGATAACCCAATAAAATTGTGCAGAAATATAAAATCCGGTGATCGAGCAATAATATCAAAATAAATAATCTCCAAAAAAACAGTGATTACCTCTAACACATTTGAAACCAATATAAAGTGCTGTGCATATATATCCAGAAATTGATACAGTATATTAAACCGTGATTAGTAGCTTAAATATGTGACTAAAACTCTCAATGCCATAAAAACAAAAAAAAAATTAATTTTTTTCATAATACAATGTTACAATGAATAGCCAAAGTGATCTAAGCAATAGTGCATCATGCAATAAAGTGTCCAGCAATCAGCAGGGGGTGCTCAAAATTCAAGTAATACAGTTCAAAATAAAAGTGCCTTAGTGCAACAAAAGTCAGCTTCAATGTTTCTTTAGTGGTGTCACATAATCATGGCATGCAGATGGAATTAAATAGCATAACTTCAAAGGGATGGTGACTGTGAAGTGTAAAACAGGATTCTATCCATGCAGAAATCCTCAAATGGTGGGTAGTGGCCTCTTACCTCACTATACTGAGGTTACAGCATAGAACAGCAAACGCTATTGGTGTCTCCTATGCAGGGGGGTCCTAGATGACATGCTGTCATTTAGTCAGACCTCAGGTCCATAGGATATCATGGTAAAATGAAGAAATAAAGTCTCATATAGTGTAGTATTTTAAGATACAAGTTAGACTTTATTCAACTATAAAACATCATACAGGGTACTCACACAGTGAACAGTGGACGGTACAATGTATCCGGATGAGCGGTGAACTCGTACACTGCTACCAGTGGGCGGTGCCTGTCCCTACGTGTGGCGTCACGGGTCACGTGGCTTCATCAGGGGATAGTACAAGGCAAGCTTGCCTTGTACTATCCCCTGATGAAGCCACGCGACCCGCTGATTGCTGGACACTTTATTGCATGATGCACTATTGCTTAGATCACTTTGGCTATCCATTGTAACATTGTATTATTTTTTTTTTGTTTTTATGGCATTGAGAGTTTGTCACATATTTAAGCTACTAATCACGGTTTAATATACTGTATCGATTTCTGGATATATATGCACAGCACTTTATATTGATTTCAAATGTGTTAGAGGTAATCACTGTTTTTTTGGAGATTATTTATTTTGATATTATTGCTCGACCACCGGATTTTATATTTCTGCACAATTTTATTGGGTTATCATATTGTGCTACACATTGCAACACATAATTCTTTGGGGTGGGTCCCAATGTTGTATATTTATATTATATAGATTTTTTTCATTTGGATCACTGGTTTTGGCACTTTTCACTTGCCTATTTACGTAGTGCTACATGTGCTGTTGACGACTGAACTATCACCCCTTATAGGGCGTACACACGGTCGGACATTGATCGGACATTCCAACAACAAAATCCATGGATTTTTTCCGACGGATGTTGGCTCAAACTTGTTTTGTCTACACACGGTCACACAAAGTTGTCGGAAAATCCGATCGTTCTGAACGTGGTGACGTAAAACACGTACATCGGGACTATAAACGGGGCAGTAGCCAATAGCTTTCATCTCTTTATTTATTCTGAGCATGCGTGGCATTTTGTACGTCGGATTTGTGTACACACGATCGGAATTTCCGACAACGGATTTTGTTGTCGGAAAATTTTATCTCCTGCTCTCCAACTTTGTGTGTCGGAAAATCCGATGGAAAATGTCCGATGGAGCCCACACACGGTCAGAATTTCCGACAACACGCTCCGATCGGACATTTTCCATCGGAAAATCCGACCGTGTGTACGGAGCATTACTGCAGTGCAGTCATCCCCAGCACACCCAGCTACTTGACTTGACTTCAGAATTAGCGCAGCACCAACCCCCACCTTTTATAAGATAACTCCACAACTCTCCTCCTCCCCTCTATTCGTACTCCTCATCCTTCATTCTACATTCTCCTCCTCCTCTTTTAACTCAACCTCCTCTATTCTCACCCCTCCATTCTTAGTCCTCTTCTTTCAGTGCCACTCCCAATCCTTTTCCTCCTTCTCCCCCAGTTTCATTCTTCCTCCCCCTCCTCCCCCTCTTCCTCCTCCTCCATTCCCACCCCTGTTCCTCCTTTATTCTCACTTCTCCTCCTCCTCAATTAGCATGCCTCCTCCTCTTCTATGTCTATTTTCAGTTCTTCTCCATTCTGAATTCTTCTTACTACTTCTCCTCCCTCTCCATTCTCTTACTTCCTCCTCCTCCTCCATCTTCTTTCTTGTCTTCCTCCCATTTCATTATCATTCTTCCATCTCCATTATCACTTCTACTCCTCTTCCTTCTCTCCATTCTCACTTCTCCTCTTCCTTCTCCATTTTCATTTCTCCTACTTCTCCTTCATCTCCATTCTCACTGTTTTGGCCCCTCCTCCTTTTCTAGTCTCGCTCCTCCTCCTCCTCCTTCACAATCTCCATTCTTCTTTCTCCTCATCTTGTATATCTTTCTCCATTCACACACCTCCTCCTCCTCCATCTCTATTCTCATAATGATTACTCCTTGATCTTCATGCTCACTCCTTTTCCTCAATCTACACTCTCACTCGCCATTCTCACTCCTCCTTTTATTTCTATTCTTATATCTCCTTTATGTGAATTCTCACTCCACTCCTTCTTGGGTCAATCAATAGATGTATGGAATGTCTTGGTGACATATGTAAAACGTATGATGGAAGGTGTTTTATGTGCTGATTAGAACATTGTGGGGGATTTACTAAAGCTGGAGCCCACAGAATCCGGGGAGCTCTGCATAGTAACCAATCAGCTTCCAGGTTATAGTGTCAGAGCTTAGAGGAGCTTTGTCTGTACCAGTTGTAGTAAATCTCCCCCATTATGTTCTTATAATGACAGATATATCTCTTTACATACAGTATATATCTATATATACACTCACCGGACACTTTATTAGGTCCCCCTTTCTAGTACCGGGTTGGACCCCCTTTTGCCTTCATTCTTGGTGGCTTAGATACAACAAGGTGTTGGAAACGTTCCTCAGAGATTTTGCTCCATAGTGACCTGATAACATCACACAGTTGCTGCAGATTTGTCGGCTGCACATCCATGATGTGAATCTCCCATTCCACCACATCCCAAAGGTGCTCTATAGGATGAGATGTGGTGAGTGTGGAGGCCATTGGAGTACAGGGACCTCATTGTCCAGTGGTGAGATGATTGGAGCTTTGTGACATGGTGTATTATCCTGCTGGAAGGAGCCATCAGAAGATGGGGGGACTGATGTCATAAAGGGATGGACATGGTCAGCAACAATACTCAGGTAGGCCGTGGTGATTAAACCATGATCAATTGGTACTAAGGGGCCCAAAGTGTGCCAAGAAAATATCCCCCCCACCATTACACCCCCACCACCAGCCTGAACCGGTGATACCCCATCCCCCACACCATTACACCCCCACCACCAGCCTGAACCAGTGATACCCCATCCCCCACACCATTACACCCCCACCACCAGCCTGAACCAGTGATACCCCATCCCCCACACCATTACACCCCCACCACCAGCCTGAACCAGTGATACCCCATCCCCCACACCATTACACCCCCACCACCAGCCTGAACCGGTGATATCCCATCCCCCACACCATTACACCCCCACCACCAGCCTGAACCGGTGATATCCCATCCCCCACACCATTACACCCCCACCACCAGCCTGAACCAGTGATACCCCATCCCCCACACCATTACACCCCCACCACCAGCCTGAACCAGTGATACCCCATCCCCCACACCATTACACCCCCACCACCAGCCTGAACCGGTGATATCCCATCCCCCACACCATTACACCCCCACCACCAGCCTGAACCGGTGATATCCCATCCCCCACACCATTACACCCCCACCACCAGCCTGAACCAGTGATACCCCATCCCCCACACCATTACACCCCCCACCACCAGCCTGAACCAATGATATCCCATCCCCCACACCATTACACCCCGACCACCAGCCTGAACCGGTGATACAAGGCAGGATGGATCCATGCACCAAATTCTGACCCCAACATCTGAATGTCGGAGCTGTTTTAACCTCAGTTTCCTGTTCTTAGCTGACAGGAGTGGCACCCGGTGTGGCCTTCTGCTGCTGTAGGCCATCTGCTTCAAGGTTCGATGTGTTGTGCATTTAGAGACAGTATTCTGCATACCTTGGATAAAACTAAATTGGTTATTTGAGTTACTGTTGTCTTTCTATCATTTGGAACCAGTCTGCCCATTCTCCTCTGACACCAACAAGGCATTTTCCTCCACACAACTGCCGCTCACTGGATATTTTCTCTTTTTCCCACCATTCTCTATAAACCCGAGAGATGGTTGTGTGTGAAAATCCCAGAAATACTCAGACCAGCCCGTCTGCTACCAACAACCCTGCCACGTTCAAAGTCACTTAAATTTCCTTTCTTCTCCATTCTGATGCTTAGTTTTAAATTCAGCAAGTCGTTTTCACCACATCTAGGGGCCTAAATGCATTGAGTTGCTGCCATGGGTTTGGCTGATTAGCAATTTGTGTTACCAACAACTGAGCAGGTGTACCTAATAAAGTGGGATAGACTATATATATATATATATCTATATATATATATATATATCTATATATATATATAGATATATATATATATATATAGATATATATATATATATTATATATATATATATTATATATATACATTATATATATACACACACACAACTATATTATCAAAAGTACTATTGGCTATTGCCCCATTTATAGTCCCGATGTACGTGTTTTACGTCACCGCGTTCAGAACGATCGGATTTTCCGACAACTTTGTGTGACCGTGGGTATGTAAAACAAGTTTGAGCCAACATCCGTCTGAAAAAATCCATGGATTTTGTTGTTGGAATGTACGATCAATGTCCGACCGTGTGTACGGGGCATTAGTCCGTAGGGTTCAATATTGAGTTGGTCCACCCTTTGTAGCTATAACAGCTTCAACTCTTCTGGGAAGGCCGTCCACAAGGTTTGGGAGGGTGTCTATGGGAATGTTTGACCATTCTTCCAGAAGAGCATTTGTGAGGTCAGGCACTGATTTTGGACGAGAAGGCCTGGCTCTGCTCAAATTCATCCCAAAGGTGTTCTATCTGGTTGAGGTCAGGACTCTGTGCAGGCCAGTCAAGTTCCTCCAAACTAAACTGGATCAGATGTCATCATCAGTGTCCCCATGGATCAGGATCCTCCCATCAGTGTCCCCATAGATCAGGAGCCCCTCCATCAGTGCCCCCATAGATCAGGTGTCCCCATCAGTGTCCCCATAGATCAGGTGTCCCAGCAGCGTCCAAATAGATTTGTGTCCCCATCAGCGTCCCAATAGATTAGTGTCCCCAGCAATGTCCCAAACAGTGTCACCATAGATCAGGTGTCCCATCAGTGTCCCCATAGATCAGGTGCCCCCATCAGTGTCCCCATAGATCAGGTGTCCCATCAGTGTCCCCATAGATCAGGTGCCCCCATCAGTGTCCCCATAGATCAGGTGTCCCATCAGTGTATCCATAGATCACTGATCTATCAGTGTCCCCATTGATCAGGTGTCCCCATCAGTGTCCCCATAGATCAGGTGTCCCATCAGTGTCCCCATAGATCAGGTGTCACCATCAGTGTCCCCATAGATCAGGTGTCACCATCAGTGCCCCCATAGATCAGGTGTCCCATCAGTGCCCCCATAGATCAGGTGTCCCATCAGTGCCCCCATAGATCAGGTGTCCCATCAGTGCCCCCATAGATCAGGTGTCCCATCAGTGCCCCCATAGATCAGGTGTCCCATCAGTGCCCCCATAGATCAGGTGTCCCATCAGTGCCCCCATAGATCAGGTGTTCCATCAGTGTCCCAATAGATCAGGTGTCCCCAGTGTCCCCATAGATTAGGTGTCCCATCAGTGCCCCCATAGATCAGGTGTCCCCATCAGTGTCCCAATAGATCAGGTGTCCCCATCAGTGTCTCCATGGATCTGGAGTCCTCATCAGTGCCCCCATAGATCAGGTGTCCCATCAGTGTCCCCATAGATCAGGTGCCCCCTTCAGTGTCCCCATAGATCAGGTGCCCCCATCAGTGTCCCCATAGATCAGGTGCCCCCATCAGTGTCCCCATAGATCAGGTGCCCCCATCAGTGTCCCCATAGATCAGGTGCCCCCATCAGTGTCCCCATAGATCAGGTGCCCCCATCAGTGTCCCCATAGATCAAGTGTCCCATCAGTGTCCCAATAGATCAGATGTCCCCATCAATGTCACCATGGATCAGGTGACCCCATCGATGTCCCAAAAATCTAGAGTCCCCATCAGTCTATCCATAGATCAGGTGTCCCATCAGTGTCCCCATAGATCAGGTGTCCCCATCAATCAGTTGTCCCCATCAGTGCCCCCATAGATCAGTTGTCCCCATTAGTGCCCCCATAGATCAGTTGTCCCCATAGATCAGGTGCCCCCATCAGTGCCCCATAGATCAGGTGCCCCCATCAGTGCCCCCATAGATCAGTTGTCCCCATCAGTCAGGTGTCCCATCAGTGCCCCCATAGATCAGTTGTCCCCATCAGTGTCCCCATAGATCAGGTGCCCCCATCAGTGCCCCCATAGATCAGGTGCCCCCATCAGAGTCCATAGATCAGGTGCCCCCATCAGTGCCCCCATAGATCAGGTGCCCCCATCAGAGTCCATAGATCAGGTGCCCCCATCAGTGTCCCCATAGATCAGGTGCCCCCATAGATCAGTTGCCCCTATGTTCCCATCTCCAATTTATTCCTCAGGCTTTGTCACTGTGTCTGCTGTGTTGGGCTAAGCTATGTAAATGTGTGAGCAGAGTCAGCGCCAGCATAAGCTGTTCTTGAGGGACCCCCAAAATTAGCACCCCCCCATCTCCTGGCGCCCTCCTGGGCTGCCTTATGCTGTCGCCGGCCTTGATGATATGTAGGGTAGACCCAAACATTAGGTCGGAGCATAAGTTCAAACTGCAAACACTCTTTTCAGAGAAGACAATGAAGTCCTGCCCACAGGACGTAACGCGTACGGGGGCCAGGAGCGCATGACGTCACCCGCGGCTGTCAGCCAGTATACGATCACACGCCATCCAGCCGGCACTCGGATCTGAGTGCTGTGTTATGTGAGTGTACTGGTTTTTTTCATTTTTAGCAATAAACTTTAGAAACGGAGAGCACTATATTGTTTATGCTTCATTTCTATATGCCATCTGATGAGAGTGGGAGCAGCTTATGAGAAGCTATTATCGCCCGGTTTTCAGCTTACCTTCTGTTTGGTTTACATGCTGTGTGACCTGTTTCAGGTCGAAGATTGCAGGTGAGGGGCCATCCATATATGGTGAAGGGATTTTCAGTCACCTCTGATCCTATCCTTGGCGTTTTTACCATTCACTGGTGTTCCCATCCCATCTCCCAATCTTATTATTTTTATTTCTATTGTTTTGTTTTATTATTGAATGGACAATATATTTGCGCAGCACTTTTATTATTTACAAGAGCACTTTAAACACGGTTCACTTTATTTCTATATTGATTATTGTATATTGATGCACTTTTATATAGATTTATGTAAATTACAGGTGGTCACTGCGATTATTGCACAGGGTTGCAAATTTCTCTATTATATATGAATGCTACATGTGTATATAGAGGAGTGTATGCTACACGGGTTGTCATTGGGAGGATCGCAATTTTTAATTCATGATTGCAACTTATAATCACATAAGATTGCATTATTATATTCACTAGATTTTTTATATAGGAATAGAATATCTCACCACCACTATTTATCTGCAGCCAGTAATATTATGATTTAGTACGGTTCCCGTATGATTACATTTGGATAGCGCAGCATTATATTGGTATAACAATGTTTAGAGAAGATCTGAACTTTAAGGATGTTTGGATGGAATTCCTCTCACCAAATGTCCCCCCGAAACATTACTTGAGCGATCGTTGGCTCAGGCAATGTTCATATACTTGACCTCTAGTCAGGTACAAGAGGTTGGCCAATATTGGGTCACAGTAAAGTTTCAGCCCATACACTATAAAGCGACTTCACAGCACTCTTGTCAGTGTGTTGGCGAATTTAGTGTGAGTGAAGGACAACCAAACAAGATATTTGGGGGGCACACCCTAAAAGATGAATTAAAGATGGTGCAGCCATAAGACCATACAACAGAACAAAACATTACAGCACACACAGGCAAAAAAGTCATTTACCTCCTGCAAGGCTTATTTAAAACACCTAAACATTAACAAAAAACATTATCAAAAAATATGGAGATTTGGTCACTCCATATTACTATATGGTGCTTAAGCCCACTTACTGCGACAAAGTACCCCATGATTAGTGGGTCCTACACTATCCATAGACTGGGAGATCCTGCTTCTCTGAACCATGGGAGACATACACTCCTCTATATGGGAGAACTTGAGGTCTCCACCTATGACACAGGTGGACACTAATGAGAGGCACTGATGGGGGACTTTGTCTATTGTATGGATTCTGACCAAATCCTTTTGGGCTGGAGCACCCCACTCATAATAGGGGAGCCTATCATTCCTCCAACTAATCTTCTACCACTTCCATAAGCTCATTCCCCACAATTACAACCTTTTGTACAACCTGCCCCACCATATTAGATTGTAAGCTCTTCTGGGCCTCTTAATCCTCTTATATTTTATTGTATTGTAATGATATTGTCTCCCTTTGTTATTGTAATGTGCTACGTCCACTGTTGGTGCTATATGAATCCTGTATAATAATAATATTGATGATACCTCATTCATATAAAGGCAGTAATTATATGTAGGAAAATCCAACAGGCTGGTTCTACCCAAGTCAATCGATAGATCGACTTGGGTATAGATCGACTTATGTACAATCAGCCTGCCCATACATGGATTGAAAACTCAGGCGGTCCCTGCTGAATCGGCCTGATTGTGATCCATGTACTGGAATATTCCGTACACAGGATTTCAGACACAAACTTTATAATAACAATGGTATCTGCCCTGAATAATCAGAGTCTACACCCAATAGACAATAGACAGGAGATATGGTGGACAATGGTGATGGGATAGACTACAAACAGTAAACATACAATGAACATAAGTACAGGTGAACCTCCCAGGCAGTGGTGTAGCGTGGGGGGTGCAGGGGGTGCCGTGGCCCCGGGCGCGATATTTAGGGGGGCGCCAGTATGTGTCACTGGCTGCCTCCTCCTAATTTCTAATTTTGTGTCCCCAGGCTCCGGCCGCCATGTTAAGTGTCCGGCGCCCTGTGATTGGGCGTATGGGGGTCATGTGAGGCGTAGGGCTGGCCTGTCCTCGATCGCTCCTGAAGTCCCGCCTCCGCACATGACCCCCATACGCCCAATCACAGGGCGCTGGATACTGAACATGGCAGCAAGCAGAGCGCAGGGGAGAGAATAAAGTGAGCCACCGCTGAGTTCTCCTCTTCATCCGGATCGATGCAGCCAGGATAAGAAGGTGAGTGAGAGTCATGTTACTGGGAGGGGGAGGGGAGGGGGGGGGCGAGAGAGAGACTGTAGGCAGGACAGTGTAGTGTAGTATAGTATGGAGGTCAGTGTAGTGTCACTATGGGGGGCAGTGTAGTGGACAGTATAGTGTAGTATAGTGGTCAGTATAGTGGTCAGTGTAGTTTAGTATGGTCAGTGTAGTGTAGTGTAGTGTAGTGGACAGTGTAGTATGGTGGTCAGTGTAGTATAGTGGTCAGTGTAGTATAGTGGACAGTGTAGTATAGTGGACAGTGTAGTATGGTGGTCAGTGTAGTATGGTGGTCAGTGTAGTCTGGTGGTCAGTGTAGTCGTCTGGTCAGTGTAGTATAGTGGACAGTGTAGTATGGTGGTCAGTGTAGTATAGCGGTCAGTGTAGTATAGCGATCAGTGAAGTGTAGTGGACAGTGTAGTATAGTGGTCAGTGTAGTATGGTGGTCAGTGTAGTATAGTGGACAGTGTAGTATAGTGGACAGTGTAGTATAGTGGACAGTGTAGTATAGTGGTCAGTGTAGTATGGTGGACAGTGTAGTCTGGTGGTCAGTGTAGTCTGGTGGTCAGTGTAGTATGGTGGACAGTGTAGTATAGTGGACAGTGTAGTATGGTGGACAGTGTAGTATGGTGGTCAGTGTAGTATAGTGGACAGTGTAGTATGGTGGACAGTGTAGTATAGTGGACAGTGTAGTATAGTGAACAGTGTAGTATAGTGGACAGTGTAGTATAGCGGTTAGTGTAGTGGACAGTGTAGTATGGCGGTCAGTGTAGTGGTCAGTATAGTGTAGTATGGTGGTCAGTATAGTGTAGTATAGTGGACAGTGTAGTATAGTGGACAGTATAGTATAGTGAACAGTGTAGTATAGTGGTCAGTGTAGTATGGTGGTCAGTGTAGTATGGTGGTCAGTGTAGTATAGTGGTCAGTATAGTGTAGTATGGTGGTCAGTATAGTGTAGTATGGTGGTCAGTGTAGTATAGTGGACAGTATAGTATAGTGGACAGTGTAGTATAGTGGACAGTATAGTATAGTGGACAGTGTAGTATAGTGGTCAGTGTAGTATAGTGGACAGTGTAGTATAGTGGACAGTGTAGTCTGGTGGTCAGTGTAGTCTGGTGGTCAGTGTAGTATAGTGGACAGTGTAGTATGGTGGTCAGTGTAGTATAGCGGTCAGTGTAGTATAGCGGTCAGTGTAGTATAGTGGACAGTGTAGTATGGTGGTCAGTGTAGTGTAGTGGTCAGTGTAGTATAGCGGTCAGTGAAGTGTAGTGGACAGTGTAGTATAGTGGTCAGTGTAGTATGGTGGACAGTGTAGTATAGTGGACAGTGTAGTATAGTGGTCAGTGTAGTATGGTGGACAGTGTAGTCTGGTGGTCAGTGTAGTCTGGTGGTCAGTGTAGTCTGGTGGTCAGTGTAGTCTGGTGGACAGTGTAGTATAGTGGACAATGTAGTATGGTGGTCAGTGTAGTATAGTGGACAGTGTAGTATGGTGGACAGTGTAGTATAGTGGACAGTGTAGTATAGTGGACAGTGTAGTATAGCGGTTAGTGTAGTGGACAGTGTAGTATGGCGGTCAGTGTAGTATGGTGGTCAGTGTAGTATAGTGGTCAGTGTAGTGGTTAGTGTAGTGGACAGTATAGTATAGTGGTCAGTGTAGTATAGTGGTCAGTGTAGTATGGTGGACAGTGTAATATAGTGGTCAGTGTAGTATGGTGGTCAGTGTAGTATGGTGGACAGTGTAGTATAGCGGTCAGTGTAGTATAGTGGTCAGTGTAGTATGGTGGTCAGTGTAGTATGGTGGTCAGTGTAGTATGGTGGTCAATGTAGTATGGTGGACAGTGTAGTATAGTGGTCAGTGTAGTATGGTGGTCAGTATAATGTAGTATAGTGGACAGTGTAGTATGGTGGTCAGTATAGTGTAGTATAGTGGACAGTGTAGTATAGTGGTCAGTGTAGTATGGTGGTCAGTATAGTGTAGTATAGTGGACAGTGTAGTATGGTTGGTCAGTATAGTGTAGTATAGTGGACAGTGTAGTATGGTGGTCAGTATATTGTAGTATGGTGGTCAGTATAATGTAGTATAGTGGACAGTGTAGTATGGTGGTCAGTATAGTGTAGTATAGTGGTCAGTGTAGTATGGTGGACAGTGTAGTATGGTGGTCAGTGTAGTATAGTGGACAGTGTAGTATAGTGGTCTGTGTAGTATGGTGGTCAGTATAATGTAGTATGGTGGACAGTGTAGTATAGTGGTCAGTGTAGTATGGTGGTCAGTATAGTGTAGTATGGTGGTCAGTATAGTGTAGTATAGTGGACAGTGTAGTATGGTGGTCAGTATAGTATAGTGTGGTGGTCAGTGTAGTATGGTGGTGAAGTGTAGTGTAGTATAGTGGTCAGTGTAATGTAGTATAGTGGACAGTGTAGTGTAGTATAGTGGTCAGTATAGTGGACAGTGTAGTATGGTGGTCAGTATAGTCTAGTATAGTGGTCAGTGTAGTATGGTGGTCAAGTGTAGTATAGTATAGTGGTCAGTGTAATGTAGTATAGTGGACAGTGTAGTATGGTGGTCACTGTAGTGGTAAGTGTAATATAGTGGACAGTATAGTATAGTGGTCAGTATAGTGTAGTGGACAGTGTAGTTCTCAGTGTAGTGGTCAGTATAGGAATCAGGTAGGTCAGTACTATTGTATTTGAAGGGACTCAGGGATAGCTAAAAGTCCGCAGGTTGGGGGGGGGGCGCAAATTACTTGCCTTGCCCCGGGTGCTGACAACCCACGCTACACCACTGCTCCCAGGCAGACAATAGGAACAGTAAACAATGACAGTATTATGCCAATAACTACCGAAAAAAAATTCAACAGAAATACCATTTTTTTACCAAAATTATTCTGCCTTTCTAAAAAAAATACAGTGCATTTAGTGGACACAAAATCTAAATATTAAAATATATAAAATAAAAAATCACTGTTAAAAGGACGTTCTTTCTGTACTCCTATGAGTGTCCCCTTTTTTGCAAAAAATCGCTGTTAAGGCTTAAAAGAAAAAAACAAAAAAAAAAACAAGCTTTTTTTCCTTTAATAACATGAACAAATCTAAAAAAAAAAAATCAAACTGTAAGACTTTTTACAAAACAAAAACATTTCTGTACTTTTCTAGCAAAAAAAATGCTCTTATGCTTAAGAGTATGAGCTGTAAAGCTTTCCATACTAGACATGGCAGCCATTTCTAGCAGATGGTACGCACGGTCTTCAAGTAATTACCTTCATACTTTTCAGAGTTACACTATCAAGTTAAGATAATGCAAGAAAAGAAGCTATAGGAAAAATAAATAAATAACACAAAGAAAATAAAAAAATAGAATTGGGTTAAGCCCATAGTGTTAGCCTGGAATATTCAGTACAGCCAAGGTGCTGAGGTATAGAAATCTACCATAACAATAAGATCTACCCTGAGTGGTCTCAGTCTACACCCAACAAACAATAGACAGAGGAGGAGCTGAGAACAATGGTGACAGGATTCAGTAATTGCAGTAAACAATCAAACAATAGTAGACGGGATCACCTAGTTTAACATTTGACAATGACAATGGCTTCCAATCCAACACTGAAACAATAGTAGAGGTAAACGCTAGACAGACAATGGCTTCCATTTCCACCAACCAACAATATTTGCAGTTTTGTATGCCTGGAATGACACCAACTACTGATAATATTGTGTGTTAATGGCAATGAATATTAAAAATTATAGACAAATACCCATAGGAATGCCAGAAGAAACTTAAAATATGTCATATTCGGATCCACTGACCATATACATCTTTAAAGTGGTTGTAAACTCTCCCCGACAACTTTGTCCCATGTAAATCAGCATAAAAAACCCTAATGAACACGGCTTGTAGATATCTCCTTACTTGCTTAGTATTGTTGTAATCCTTTTTGTTCTTTAGAATGACTTCACTGAGCATGCCCAGATCTCCCCTGATTTACGGCACACTCTGTGTACTTGACTGTCTATTATCAGATCTTCCTACGGCACAACTCTGAAATCCCACGAGACTTCACAATCACTCAGAGCTTCCTACTACACCCCATGTGACCATGTGACATCACATGCAGTGTAAACCTGGCCATCAGACAGCATTACTGCAGCCTTATCAGCTGAAGCTGATAAGACTGACAAAGGCAAACACTAGATAATCGGCACAAGTAAATACTATGAAATATAACAAGTCAGCTATGAGCAGTAAAGCTGGATTGCCATAGAAACGTTGGATTGAGAAGGAGGCTTGGTTAACAGTACAGGAAGTGCTCAATGTAAGGGCAGAAATACACTCTACTGTGGACTCAGAAAACAATACTTAAGATGGTGCTGGTGATGGTGCTTAATATTCCCTGAGGCTGCTTTTAGATTTAATTTCACACAAATACAATGCATTTCAATGGATCAAGTCAGAATAAACTAAGATAAAACAAGGCTTTTCAAAAAAGTTTAATCTGCCAACCCACAAAAACAATATTTTCTTACATTATTAACAGAACAAACAATTAAGAAAATGAAACAAACAAAACACACTTCCTGTTCGGTCTATAATCCCTATTAAACTGACCAGATTTTAATGGTTCTTCCCATATACTTTTCACATAAAATTTCAGGATATATAAATATAATAATGAAAATGTTGTACATTCTCCCTCCTAGAGTTATTCTAATACCCCCCCTCCCCCAACTAAAACAACAAGGTACCCACTTCAAGTAAATAGTATTGCCATGGTGGCAATCACTGATTGTAATCTGGATCAGTTTAAACCCCCCAAAAATGACTTTACTTTCATAAACAGATGTAGGGGTTGTGGTGACGATATTATCAGACTTGTATAACCAGTGGTAATAGGATCAGACACTTAAGTGGAGATCCATCCACAACATTTTTTTGGGTACAGTAAAAGGACCTGAATATGGAAATCCAGCAATCTAATAATTTACAAGGTAATTCTCAGTCATGTTATATTATCCAACCTAATACAGAGTAGTTGGGTATTTCCTGCATTTCCTCCACATTGGCTCTATGATTCCTTATGCCTTGTAATAAGATCAGGCAGCATGGGGTACACTGGTGAGGTCACCTCCTTACCTTCACCCCCCAAAAATCTGTGCATTTTACTCATGTCATGTTCTTCATTTTAAAGAGTTTGCCCCCCAATGTGATCTGGGTCTGTCACAATGGCACACTCTGTTTTTTGTTTTGTGATATCAAAGTGAACATTTATGCCCTGTACACACGATCGGACATTGATCGGACATTCCGACAACAAAATCCATGGATTTTTTCCAACGGATGTTGGCTCAAACTTGTCTTGCATACACACGGTCGCACAAAAGTTGTCGGAAAATCCGATCGTTCTGAACGTGGTGACGTACAACACGTACGTCGGGACTATAAATGGGGCAGTAGACAATAGCTTTTGTCTCTTAATTTATTCTGAGCAGGCATGGCACTTTGTGGGTCGGATTTGTGTACACACGATCGGAATTTAACCGATCGGATTTTGTTGTTGGAAAATTTTATAGCCTGCTCTCAAACTTTGTGTCAGAAATTCTGACAGAAAAAGTCTGATGGAGCCCACACACGATCGGAATTTCCGACAACACAATCCAATCGCACTTTTTCTGTTGGAAAATCCGACTGCGTGTACGGGGCATTAGAGTAACGTGGACAGATTGTGGAAACAAAATACAACAAATACAATGTGACAGTAAAGATACAAATATCATCATTTCAAGGAAAGTTCCTTCAGATCTCTCCAATGAACATATAAATGTCGGAGCACATGGGGGATTCTTAGCAGTTCCATTCCACTAAAAATGACTAGTAATGCAGCACCATAGCAGAAAAGTGTGTTTTATCCTCAAACTTTATATGTAAATCCTCTCCTTGTATAAGATTCGTGTACACCACAAGAGTCTGCAGAGCATCATGAAGCTTTTGGTGATCGAGTCTTTGTTGTTTAAATAATAACTTCAAATTCAGGGCCCATTCACAAAGAATTTCAACATTTTATGGCAGATTATATTGGTCCCCCCTTTTTTTAGTCTCTAAGATGAATATAGTTCTATGCTACTTTTATGATTGTATACTGTATTTATGATCTATATCTGGAAGAAGGAATGTGTTTACTAATACAGATGTTTTTATACATGATTTTAAAACATAGAATTATAGTTAAAGCGTGTCAATGTATTTGATTTCAACATTTTTGAATGTTTGGAATGTAGTGGCTTGATTTTTTTTAGATAAGTTATTAAAATCCTTCAGATTACTTATTTTCAGGCTCAAGTTTCAACCCTCCATACAACAAAACAGAATAATCAATCCCCATTGATATGGATTGATATGGACCTACCTGCTCCACCCTTCTAGATCTCTTTCCAAAGTCTCCAGTCATATGTTAATCAGCAGCTCCTGTGTGTTGGCCAATCGGATTCTCCCATCAATTAGCAAAAGCCACTCTCTGCCCACATATAAACCTCACATACAGTATATCCAGTCCATACCAATCTTACTTTTACTTGAAGCAAAAGTGAGTTTGTATTTCTATTGACTACTTCATCCCGCAACTATTTCAAGAAGAACTAACACGTTGGGAAGTCTACAAAGATTCCACTAGTGAAGACCCAGTGAGATCCCATCTGTACCTTCATTTTCTCAGGTTAGTCATAGTTTTCTCTAAAATATTAGGATCTTTCTTTTAGAACCTGTTGTCTACTCTCTGGAACCTATAACTTAGCAGTTAGCTAAATAGGCAAACTCTTTAATGTCGTTTCAATTTAGATTTTTTTTTTATTTCTCCTGCCAGTTATGGTCAGAGTAGAGATCCATACATGGATTGGAAATCCACATTCTCTTGCAAGACCTATTTTTTTTTTTTTTTAATATAACCAACCTCATACATGGAGATATTCTGTCTTCATATATCTATGAAGTAAAAATTGAACTGTGAAATCTTAGGTTATTTGATAATCTCCATGATCCAACAGTTGGGTGTGAAAGCACAATCCAATTCTTTAATAGTAGTTTGGGTTCCAAATTCCACCATTCCTATTTGTTTTTAATTTACACGGGAGTGTTATTTAATTTCTCTTATGCCTTATTGTTACAATACCAGTGACATTTGCACCTCTATTAACTAGAATGTTCATAAATTCTAACCAGCCGCTCTCTACTAGTGCTGTAATTTAGAGATCATCTTCAACCAAAACCCATTTCTTGGTTTGTAATCTCTGTCAGCTTTTACCTGTCATATGTATCCATCACTGGAGATGACACAGAATATGATATCTCCCCAACTACATCTTTGTTCATGTATCCTTAAAAAATGAAAGGGATCTTCTTAGGTTGTCTTTTACACTGTTACAATTTTTAGTTGGGTCTGAAATATTTTTTTTTCTATAAATTTGTATTTGAATTATAAAAGAGAGCTATACATATTACATACATGAGCAAACATATGTATAGTAAATACAGTACATTATTCAGTAGTTTGTACATATATAACTCTTGATAGAAGAGCAATAAGGAATTTTAGAAAACAAAAACAAGGAATAGTAAGCAGAAGACTTTCAGATATCATATTAGCATCCTACAAGGTACACAGTACTGAATATCAGAATAAGATTAACATCTAGAGAACACCAAAACAATATCACTGAGCCCCTTCCTGACATCTATTGATATGCTAAATCTGGTGGAGAGAGTAGATGGAAATGCGATATATGCCCAGTAAGTACAGTCCGGATGGGTCATGTTTGGCATTTTTGATGGCAAACATTAATTCAAATTGTGTTTGCACATTGAGATTTTGTAAGAAGATTGATTTGTCAGGGGAGACTGTTTGCAAATATTAGTGTCCACCTGTGTCATGGGTGGAGACCTCAAGTTCTCCCATATAGAGGAGTGTATGTCTCCCATGGTTCAGAGAAGTAGGATCTCCCAGTCTATGGATAGTGTAGGACCCACTAATCATGGGGTACTTTGTTGCAGTAAGTGGGCTTAAGCACCATATAGCAATATAGCAATATGGTGTGACCAAATCCCCATATTTTTTGATAATGTCTTTTGAAAATGTCTAGTTGTTTTAAATAAGCCTTGCAGGAGGTAAATGTCTTTTTTGCACATGTGCGCTGTAATATTGTGTTCTTCACCCAGAACAAGAGCCGCACCGCCCAGGCGTCATTTGATGGTGGGCGGGCGGCAAGTGGTTAAAGAGCTTTTGTTGACCACACATATGAAGTGAGGGAAAACCTTCCCACTGACATTGGAAATGGCAATAAAAAGTTTACAGATGTTCTAACCTGTTCTTTTTTTTTTTATCCAAATTCTTGGATTGGATTTGTGCCTAAAGTATAAGGAAGTCATGTATTTGACTCTATGTGAGATTTTAGTAATTCATTTTACTTTACTAAAGGAAAGTAAAACTGGGGACTTTGTAGGATGGCACTCAGGGATATAAATTCAAAACATAAAAATAAAATTAAACATGACTAATACATTTGGAAATATTTTTGTAGATTTGATTTGTATATGTTTTGAATTTATATCTCTGGGTGAAATCCTAGAAAGTTGTTACTTTGTTGTAGACATGTGTTGGTTTGGAATGATGGCGCTCTAGGTCCTTTGCCCCGTGTCATTCTCTGTCTCTGTCTCTCTCTCTGTCTCTGTTTGTCTCTCTGTTTGTATTTATAATCTATAATTGTATGCATCTCCAACATCAGATTAAAGTCTTATGTAAATAGAATCAGTTTGATGTCCATTTGAGACCCTTCTAAAATAATATATATAATATGATGACAGGTGAATTTAAGGTTACTTCAAGTAGGGTTTGCATTACCATAGACTTATATAGGAATACAATACCCATTTGCTGTGAATAAAAGCCAATCTTTATAGGCCCAAAATGTATTTAAAAAGAACTGTAAGCATATACCTTCCTTAAAACTTAAAATAACTGTCTTTAATTACAGTACTACCCTTCCATCTAATGAAGGTTACAATTATTAGATGTTTGGTCATATCCAGAGGGGTGTTACATAGTTAGTAAGGTTGAATGAAGACACCAGTCCATCCAGTTCAACCTATGTGAGTGTGTTTTTGTGTTTGTCACTACCACTTTCCATATCCCTATATATTACTTTCTTTATTATGTGCCTCTAAGTTTTTTTTTTAATTATCAACACTCTCCGCTGACACCGATTGTGGAAGGGAGTTCCAATCCCTTACCACTCTGACAATAGAGAAACCCTTATGCAGTTTAAGCTTACATAGCTTCTCCTCCAATTTCATTACATGGCCATGTGTCTTCTTAAGCTACCTGAGAATGAATAGTGCTCCCCTATGCTAGAATCACCACTGAGATATTTTTATATTGCCATCATATCTTCTCTTAAGCACCTCTTCTCCAGGAAGAATACGTTTATTATTTGTAGTCATTCCTTGTAACTGAGTTCCTCCAGCCCCCTTATTAGCTTTGTTTTCCTTCTCTGGATTTTCTCCAGTTCCAGCACATCCTTCCTGAGGACTGGTGACCAGAACTGGACAACATACTCCAGATATGGCTGAAACAGAGTCTTTTAAAGTGCTAGAATTATAGTTGTATCTCTTGTGTTTAATGCTGTTTATTATAGATTCATGTCAAATAAAACTAATTTGTATTTTCTGATGTTGTGATTCCAGAATGGCTTCTAACATTGAGGACGTGACCAAGAACACCGCAAAGAATCTCCTTGAGCTCATCTCTGAAACCTCTGAAAACCTGAGGATGATGGAGGTGACTGACTTCTTTGACCCCATTAAAGAGCTCGGGAGTGGATTGTATGGAAAGGTTCTGCTGGCCAAACATCGGGGTTCAGGTAAACTTTGTAGCTTCATTCATGTAAAGAAAACATTTTTATTTTAATAATTTGTGTTTCTAAATTAGTGGAACAAATCTAAATAAAAAATAACTAACAGGTAAAGTTTCTTTGGTGATCAGGGGACCTTGCATCACTAGAGGAGGGAAAACTACAGTGAGCAAGTCTACTATAATGTGCAAGTATGATCTTAAAGCCCCATACACACTATCAGATTTTCTGCTGATTTTTTTTCTTCAGATTTACCAAAAACATGTAGTGCAAGGGCCTGCCTGATTGCATACAAATTGAAACTCCTAAGGTTTGACCTCATATTATATGGTTTTAGTAAATCTGAAGGAAAAAAATCAGCAGAAAATCTGATAGTGTGTATGGGGCTTTAGAGAGTATAGTCAATGTTCTGGGGCTCCTCTGGGGATTTAGTTCTATTTAGCGCAAAACATCAAGAAAGTTTGAGCAGATGCCTAGAGGGTCTCTACTTCTAAACTGAGATATGAGCGTGACATCCAATATCTAAGAATCCACAGAATGGTTCAGCTGCAGAAAATTTCCAATGCTTTGAGCAGCATTCTTTAAAGTTTTCTAAGCAACCCCTCACTTCCAGTTTTTAAGTGATGATTATGGATCCTAATAATTCAGTGCTTTAGATTTACACAAGCTTTTAACTAAATTCAGTAGGTTTTTAGCGTGCTTCATCATTGTTTGGTTTATGATGCTAATTATCTTTTTTTTTCTCCCTCTTTCCAACAGATGAGTTGGTGGCTGTAAAACTGATGAGCAAGGAGACAACTCCAAAGGACAACTTCCTAATGGAATATGGAATGTCTCTTAGTCTCAGCAGCCATCCAAATATCATTGCAACCCACGAGATCGTTTTCCATACCAGCAGTGACTATGTCTTTGTCCAGGAGGTGGCGCCAGCTGGAGATCTTCTCTCAATAGTAAAGGAAAGGGTAAGTTTGTATCAGAAATTGAATGATATTTAAAAAGTTATAATTTCTATCCATTGCTCCTTTTAAAGCATTTCTGAGGTTTAAGGAATCCTCTCCCAGTGCAGTGAGTTGGTGGGACCTATAATGAGCATAAGATTGTTATTTTAGGTATGTGACTCCCTCAGTTGTGAACAAAGTTAATAAGGAAGGAGTAAGGTGGGTTAAGATGGATCTTGCACCATTAATAGAAGCTCCCACTTTGTATGCAGGTTTCATTTAAGTATACTCCTTGTGTACGCAGCTAATGTATCTTCTGCTTTCCTGTGCAAGAGATAAGATGAGTTTCATATGTTGGGTAACATTTTGCTATGTTGGTGTCTAGTAAATAATTTTGTATTTTTTTTTCTATAGGTTGGTTTGAAGGAAGATATAGTGAAGAGCTGTGTTCTACAGATCGCGAATGCTTTGGACTTTATGCACAGCAAAGGAATGGTCCATCGGGACATTAAACTGGACAACATTTTGCTCATGGACATCCAATGTAATAATGTCAAGCTGGCAGATTTTGGACTGACAATGCTCCAGGGAACTCAAGCGCCCTTTATGCCATGGTTTATACCGTACTCCGCTCCGGAACTGTGCACCCTAAAACAAGGGGAAACATTGCTGCTGCACCCGAGCATTGACATCTGGGCCTTTGGGGTCATGATATACACAGCTATGACAGGGTCCTTCCCCTGGAGAGAAGCAGGGAGTCATGACCTCGAGTATCAGAAGTTTGCTTGGTGGCAAACACAGAAGGATCTGACCTTGTCACCAAGAAAGTGGCGACAATTCTCTATTGAAGCCAGGCAGATGTTCTGGGACATGTTGGCCCTCAATGCCTCTGAGAGGTGTTCTGCTTTGGATGTTTTAAAATATGTCCACCTGCCTTGGAAAGCAGAAATGCCTCCAGAGAGTCTATCCAGGAATACGGTAGTACATGTGACATAACTGTGCATGATGTCCATTATGGAGCCTTATCAGGTGCTGTGTTGTGTCTTCTTCTAGATCAAAAGATAACCCCCCTCAATATTGGAGGAGGTGGAAATCATTTAACATGCTTTCGGTCACCTATTAATTACAAGATGGATGTGTTGGATGTACTCTGGGACTTGTACAAGCCTCATGTCCTATGTGACGGTAAGACATTTTAGAAGACTGTAGACTTTTTTTCTGTAAATCTATAACTGCTCAATATATCTGCACAAATGTATGTTTTTTTTTTTTTTATTTTTGTTGGTTTTCTTCTCTATTTTACTATTCATTGTCAAGTGTAATAAATTGTGGGTTTTGCAATTGTTCTATAGCAGGCGTGTATGGTAAGTATATTATTGTCATGATTGAAATAAAGATCTTAATTACTCTGTTGCAGCTGACTGAGGAATCGTTGGATACATTGATGGAATAATTAGGTTACAGAGCCTGAGATCAGCAAGTCCCCCCCAGCTGCATAGTGTAGTAACTTTTACTATCCTGTGGTTACTCCTCCTGTGCATTGGGTGGTGCTCTTGTGCTTCTTCGCCTCTTGTTTATTGAATATTACATAATTATGTTTTAACAGCCATATGACTATTTTTTGTTTAAAAGTTTTTTAGGTTTTTCAATGTACAAGAATAAAAACAAGTATCAGTTTACAGTCGTACAGAAATGATTGATTCCATTCATAAACAAGATAATAATAACTTTTAGTACTATCCACAGAATCCTGGTGGTGCATAAGATTAAGGAACCATTTGGGTCTAACCCAAAAGGAAAGTAAGGTGAGACATGTGGGGGACTCTGTCGGACTGATAGAGAAACCGGGCGTCCCTCAGAGGCACCCAAACATCCCTATTTGGAACAAACTGTGAGTGGGTGGGGGCAATTATAGCCGAAATTTGTCTCTTTATTCCTTCCAGTTCTCCAGGGAGTATATTCGAGTCACTTTGTCACATTTTAAATTTATCTGCATGGATGCGCCGTGAGGGGGAATCCCCTGGCACTATGTTAAAGTGGAATGTTGTACATTTTAGCTGGTGTAGCTCTAAAGCCTAATGTTGAACCTTAGTTTCTGTTATTTGGGAGGGGGGGATTGGTAATGCTGGGTGAGGTGAGTGAAGTGTGAGTTGATTACCTGGACCAGGTATCCAGAATATTGTGGGAGCACATGTTTTGGATTCAGAATAAAAGTTCTGAAATTATTATATCACCCCTTTATCAAATTAAAGCATGCATGCCATTAAGAAGTAATCACGCTCTGACACTTAGTTCGGAATAAGAAACCTCTAGTCTTTAATTTCTGCTTTACAGTGGGTTTTATACCCTCACAAAATAGTACAGCATATGCAAAACATGTCAAAGTCAGCAGTTTTAGTAACTTTTAGCAATAATCTCAACAAACTTGACAATTAATCAAAGCTATTATTATATGTTGACATCATGTCTGGTTTTGATGCAATTTCTGGGAGATGAATGAGGAAGTAACAGAAAGCTACAGGAAGCTACAAATCTATTGATAACTCAATGCGGTCTGGTTCCAGCCAGAAAAAGAGGAAGTAGCAAAATATCTGAAAAGTGTTACCTTTTTTAACATTCAATGTTTCTGATACAGATATAAAATGTTTGGAATAGACATTTTAATATACCTCACCTAGTAACACCTGATATAATTATTATTCACATCCATTACAGTTCCCCCCTTGAAAATGTCTATTTAAGAATCGGTCCCTCACGCTGAAAAAAAAAAAACCTACCCCACCCGGCCCATTTTACCTCTGCAACTCTTTTAAGCTGTATGTAGAGAAGGGGCAGTGACTAGCTCCCCACTCCCCTCGATACAACTGGCAAAATGTGGCCAGGTGCTATCTATCCCTATAGCCCTATGTTGTTGCATCTCGAGGGGAGGTGACTGTAACGGAGTGCATTTCATAACTTTCATCTGGTATTTCCTGATTCACAAAACGAAAGAACATTGGTTAGTAACTTTCCCTACACACTTTTTTAAACAGGGGAGAATACAGCAAACTATGACAGCCAAGGTCACCAAGATTATTAGGATGGTTATTCCTATCTGTGTTAGTAATCCCTGCCACCCTCCCCTAACCCAGGTGAAGTATTGATCCCAAGGGTTGGTGAGCCCTGAATTCTTTTTTAATTCTTCAGACAAATCCTCAAGTTTCCTGATGTCCAAAGTCACCTTACCGTTTGGGCCAGTGTTGTCTGGGATGTAGGTACAACATGTACCTGTTTTAGGCACCATTTTACACACACCCCCCTTTTCAGCTAGGACCATATCTAAGGCCATGCGGTTTTGGAAAGTCATGTGTGACCCGGCTTCTAGTTGTTCGGCTAAACCTTGGAGTGCATCTCTGGTGTAATTAACAAACCTTTGTAGGTTATAGTAGATGTAATTTATCCAGTCTACATTTTTATTTACAGTGATGATGGGGATCAAGATTCAAATCCTGCTGCTATTTGGTCTCTTGCTTTGAACTCATCTGGGACCCCTCTAGGGACCCCTATGTTGTCTATGTATACATGAAGGTCAAAGCTTCCTGCTGGGGCACTCCTACGCCCCCTGTTAAGTCTGGGTATGTTGTTTAAATCTGGTTCTATTTGTGGAGTGTCAAAACTATACCCAAGAGAGTAAAAAAAATGGACTTTGTAGGCACCAAATCGTAAAATTCAATAAGAATATTTTATTATACAAAAAATACAATAATCAAGAAACACAAATAATTTTTAAAAGCATTGCAGTACAACGCAAGGCAATAACTAATGCTCTCTCACATTTGGATAAAGGATATAGAGGGATAGCCCTCAAACCAGGGAGGGAGACCATAACCCTCTATTCAAAATAAGAGACGACAAGCTAAAAAGGCTCTACATGTTTCGCAATTGAATGCTTCTTCAGGAGAAATTTAGGTCACCTATATTGGGGAGAGAGAAAGAAAGGACAGACACCAAAATAATACATAATGTTAATATTCACTTAGAGTCTTGTTAATAGCGTTTCAGTTAGTATTAATGGACAACATAGGGGAGCCAACCTGTGGATCTATCAACCAACAAGCATATGGTGACAAACAATCACATGTGGGGACGTGTCTGGTAACGAAGCCTTAAAATGTGTAAAGCCTGGAGCCATAATGGGGTGAAAAGTCCCGATTACCAAAAAAGAATGAGACAGAAGAACCAAAAAAGGAGAGGGGGGAAAGGGAGGGGGGGGAGAAGAAAGAGAAAAACAGGGGGAAAAAAAAAGGGGGGGGGGAGGGGAGGAAGGGGAAGGAAAGGGGGAAGAGAGAGAAAACGAGGGGAGAAGATAAAAAGGAAAAGAGGCCAAGGGGGAGGGGGGAAAGAAAAGAGGGGAAAAAAGGAAATGGGAGGAGGGGGAGAGGAGGGGGGAGGAAAAGAGGGGCAGAAAGAGAGGGGGCTAGTAATATAGAATAGATCTGTATAATGAGGCCTACCTCAGTAGAAGATAAAAAATGCTGATAGCTGGACACAAGGTGCTGCCAGGCTAAGCCTGAAAATGGCTGAGCCGCAATGGATAGTAAAAGATCTAAATACAAACAGTATAGTATAAATTACACTGCCAATTACTATAGCTGTACAAGTATGTAGCAGAACAGCAGCAAGTTCTGCAAGTAAGAAAAAAAGAGACTAGCTAGATAGTCCAAAAGCTCACAGTGTAGCCAGCACTGCATATATAGAAGGTCTCACCTTGTGTGGAGGGATATATAACAAACCAATCCTGTGAACAGTAGTAATAGGTTGTTCCCTTACAGAACACCAAAACAAATGTCACAGGGGTGATAACCCTTCCCTATGTTTTCCAAAAAGCTTAAAAAAGATTTTTTGGCTGGAGCTAAACACGTTAAAAATGTACCAGTTCAAAATTACAAACAGATTCTACTTAACAACAAATCAGTCCCTGTCTTGTTTGCACCGCCTGTATACTGCTGTTCAGAGTATATAGGGCCTGGGGGCCCCAAACCTTTCCTTATTTTAATTTGGGTGCGGGGCTCCCCTTAATATCCATACAAGTAATGGACTGGGGGGTACCATGGTGTTTGTCTCACTGATTTTCATCCATGTTGCTGGGACCCGACATGACATTAAACCCGCAAGCAGTTTTAAATGAGATTTTTTCCTTTAAAAATGACATTTGGTGCAGGGACTGTTCTAAACACGGGAAACACGCGTCACTTTACAGGCATACTATAGACACCCCCCAGGTACGATATTTAAAGGAATATGTCCCTTTTTTTTTTTTTTTACTTTAAGCATCATTAAAATCACTGCTCCCGAAAAAACGTCCGTTTTTAAAAGTTTTTTTTGCATTGATACATGTCCCCTGGGGCAGGACCCGGGTCCCCAAACCCTTTTTAGGACAATACCATGCAAATTAGCCTTTAAAATGAGCACTTTTGATTTCGAACGTTCGAGTCCCATAGACGTCATTGGGGTTCTAACGTTCGTGCAAATTTTCGGTCCGTTCGCAGGTTCTGGTGCGAACCGAACCGGGGGGTGTTCGGCTCATCCCTAGATGTGAGGTATATCTTATCTATGTGAGACTTAGGTGTCTACATATTTTAAGTCTTTATGTATACCAATTGTATGCTGTGTATTTTTTACAATAAAGTTTTTTGGTGTTGCAACAGGATATGATGAATCAGGACAAATGGTGGTGTTTGTTTCCCACTAGCCTTGATTGGCTGTCACCTTTTTCATTTCCTCATTGGGAGGAGTCCATACACCTTATATATCCCAACATCCGTGGGTTGGATGTTAAGTCTTTGATGACGCCCTGGGGGAGGGGCGAAACACGTTGACGAAACATCCGGCTCACGTCTAACCAGTGACTCATCTTCCTGTTTCCGTGGAATGCACGCTGCAAGCGGCGATCGCGGAAGTTTTATGACATGCCTGATTGCAACCGTGGATTCTGTGAGTAGCGCCATGATGCGCAAGTGATTTTTTAGCTCCACAATACTTCACCATATTGACTTTCTCTTTTTTTGGGGTTGACATCTGCAAGTATATGACCTATCTGTTATGAACATCAGCCATCCATATCGGTATCTACATCAGAGGCATTACTTTACAACATCCATGGTGATCGATTGACAGCACAGGCCGAAGAGATGCTGTTTGCTTTCCAGTGAGACTGCTATTAAGAGCCCTGTGTAGTAGCCCAGCTGATGGTACTTATTTAGGACTATTTATCAGCACTATATTACTCTAACTTTGTTAAGTACACAATATATATTTCACCAGTAATTGGGTAGCACCGATTGTGTATCTATTGAAATTTGCACTTTATTTATGTGGTTTATTGGCAAGTAGCAGCTGATCTGTGTATTGCACCCACTGTATACTAACATTCACTATCTATGTGATTTTATGGATTTACGTTTAGCAATATTGCACAGAGCACTTTATATATAGCAAACCCAGTAAAGTCTCCCACGGCGACTGGGGAGGGCACAAAATCAGGCCACAAATAGACAAACATCTAGGTAAGGAATAAAGGGGTGTATATGAATAATATACATGAATATAATCAAAAGAATAAGGGTAAATAGGAAAAAACACCATTGGGAATAAGGTGGAGAGAATCAGGAAGAAGAGTCCATACCAACGGCCGAGTTGAAAACAGAAGGGGTAGTGTGAAAAAAAAAAAAAGGTGAAAAATGATAGTGATAGGACCAGAAGCAAACCATGACTGAATGGTGATAGTGAAGGATGTTAATGATAAATGAGCAACCAAGAATTGGAGAAATAATCAGGGGAAGTGCAGAGGGTTACTGGTGTGTAGACCAAGGGTAGAGATACCAATAGTGAATACAATGGTGAATGGTGGAACCCAGAACAAACACAGGACAAGATAACTGTGAATAAAGTAAGAACTAGGACCAATATATACCTATACCAGGTGTTATGAGTGAAAAATGGGGGCACCGGATGATGAATTCAATTGATTAACCGATAGTAAATTCAAAAAAGATTAGTGGGTAAATGCTTGAATACAGGCTATATGCCTGTAGATGCCAGAAGTCAGTAACCCAGATCCAAAATCTATAAAGTGAAGTCGAATAAAGATAGTAAATATAATGGCAATGCTGCCCCAACCACACTTAAGGCTGTAGTGAGGGCGGTGGGCAGGATGCACGGTTGTGATGGGGTAAAGACTTACTTGAATTGGATCTGATACCAAAGACCTCCGGGTCCCACGCCGGCCTATGAGAACTGCGGAACAAGGCCGCCGTATAGGTGTCCTCCAACCCCGTGACGTCACGACACGAGGCATCTCGGTGTGAAGCGGCGTCCCGGGGGTCACTCATAACACCTGGTATAGATGAGCCAGAGAAAACCATGGAAGATGGTGGGGTGGGGGTTGAACATTTCCTCCCACTGCTTGTAAACGCAGTCTAGAGGCTAATTAGCTGCTAGGATTGCTTTTACATGAAAGCCGACCGCTGTCTGAAAAGAATGATACCTAAACCCGCAGGCATCATTCTGGTATAACCACTCAAATTCCAGCAACATACCAGTACGTTGCTGGTCCTTTTTGGGCATATATTGTAATCTTTTTTTCCATGCAGCCTGTGGGCTGAACAAAAAAAAAAAAAAAAAAAAATTGATCGGTGGGTATGCCCACCATTAGAAAACCTCCCTTCATCCACCCACTTCTAATGATGGGCATAATAGAGGGCATGGTGCTGTGCTAAACCAGTAAAAGATAGATACTGTTGGAGCTAGAACTCTGTCCAAGTGGAACTGGTCTAAGTGGGACCTAGAATCTGGAGAGCAGAGCCGGGTCCAGGTTTATGAAAAGGAGCCAGTATCAGCTTTGCTGTTACCACAGTAAGATTTGGTAAGGGGCCATTACTTACTAGTGCAAGAGTCTTGTCACGAAGAGGAGTCACTGTGTTGGTTTTCCATGGTTGATACACTTTATGGCATACACTCACTATATGCCCTGTGAAGAATCTTTTTTGCTTGGTGTGAAGTCACTGGATGTTTTATTAACACATTATGGACTAATACTTTTGTCACTTATTTTATTTATCTCACTAGGCACTACTTTGTGCACCTTTCTATATGTATTGTATATTCTATACAATGTATTTGGCATTTATGTAGAATATTTGTCACTGTGTGTATTTTCACGTTAGACACGTTGAGATCACAGTGTACTTTTATGTGTGCATGATACACACGATTGTAGTAATTTTTACACTGCATCGTATTGCACTTTCACCAGTTACATTTTATTTATCGCTAAAATACTATTACTTATTATTGTATTTATGTTTTTATGTCTTTGAGCATCTGAATGTATACCATCACTAGGGCATTATATTTGTTTGCATTGAAGTGTTTGCACTGAGTCACCTGCTTGAACACGTTTTATATTATTAGCGTCTATTTTTACTCTTATCCTATTATTTATGCACTTGGCACTTTAATTGTAGTTTCACAGCCCTACATTGTGATACTAAACCAGTACACGTATTTACTTATTAAGACTTGCGACTCATATTACTACTTTGAACAACAGTGTCTACCTTTTACTGGTTTAGCGCAGCACCATACCCTCTATTACAGGGCCAAGTCGGGCCCTTTGCAGCTTTTTCCACACTTCTAGATACCCATACATGATAGCGCGGGATTAACTACCTATTTTTAATGATGGGCATACAATGCACCATTTTGTTTTTAACTGTGGTGGTGAAATCACCTCCTACAGCACTGGAGACACGGCTTTATGTATTGTGGGAGCAAACACTGTTGCTATCAAGATAAATAAATCAGTGCTGCAGCTGAATGGCCTAAAAAATATAGGCCGAAGCATGGGGGCATCCGCCCCAAAAGTTAGAAGCATAGCGCTCCTCCACCCCTGCTGCCCCCATGCTTCGGCATATATGCTTTTTTTTTTTTTTAACTGTGGTGGTGAAATCACCTCCTACAGTGCTGTAGTCACGGCTTTATGTATCGTGGGAGCAAATGCTGTTGCTGTCAAGATAAATAAATCCACGCTGCAGCTGAATGGCATACCTGAAAACAAAAATAGCGGGTGTCATGCCTATACCGCGCTTTCTACAGACACATTTTCTTTGGACTTGTTGGGTAGGGGTACTCGGGAGGACATACGGAAAATGCCTCTCATGCAGCCAGCTTACTGCATTTGGATTGGGAAGGTGAGGTGGAGCACCGTCTGGAAACAGAAGGGCTCTGACGATTTCTTCCTGGAATTTAAGGAAGGATCCAGTCCGACCTGAAGCTCTGTATAGCACATGAGCGTTCAACAAAGCCAATTGAAATAAATAAACAGACACTTTTTTGTACCAGTGTCTGGCCTTATGGGCAACTAGGTACGGTGCCAACAACTGGTCGTTGAGGTCCACCCCTCCCATATTTTGGTTATATTCGTGGACACAGAGGGGTTTCTCCACAACACCAGTCGCCGTAGGAATTTGGACCGTCGTGTCTGCATGAAGGGAGGAAAGAACAAAAACATTCTTATTGTCCCTCCACTTCACAGCGAGCAAGTTATTACACTTCAAGCAGGCTCTCTCCCTCAGCCTAAGACGGGAATCTACAAGCCGCTGGGGAAAGCCCCGTGATTACATTGCACAGTGCCACATGCGCCAATCTGATGATCAAACAAGTGACTAAAAAGCGGCACGCTCGTGTAATAATTGTCCACATACAAATGGTACCCCTTTCCGAATAAGGGTGACACCAAGTCCCACACAATCTTGCCAGCACTCCCTATGTAATCTGGGCAGTTTGGCGGCTCTACGTGACCATCTCTTCCCTAGTAAACCATAAAACTACATGTATAGCCTGTGGCCCTGCCACAGAGCTTATACATCTTGACTCCGTATCTGGCACGCTTGCTGGGAAGATACTGTTTGAATGACAAGCGGCCAGAAAATGTAATCAGGGACTCATCCACGAAGACAACTTGATGGGGAGTAAACAAGGCTGCAAAAGAGTTCATTGTTGTTGAAATGCATGAATCGCAAGATCTGCTCGTATCGTGCCCTGGTCATGGAGGCAGAGAACACGGGCATATGGTGAATTGGGTCAGTGGACCAATATGACCCCAACATACGCTTTTTACTTATGCCCATGTCGAGGGATACGCCCAGAAAGGTCTTAAATTTGGAAACCGTAATTGGTTTCCAATCTCTGGCAAGGGAGGACTTGGGATTAGCGGCAATGAATTGACCAGCATACAAATTACTTTGGTCCACAATAGATCTATAGAGATCTACCATGAAAAACAGTGAATAAAAATCAAGTGGCCTAAAAACTCAACTGTTTCCACCTAAATTCTGGGTTGGCCAGTGAATGAGGGAAGTACGGGTGCTGCAGAAGTGGTGGGTTCCTAATTAGGATTGGTGAATGCAGCAGGAAGGGCACTATGGGCGCGCCGGGCCTGTCTTTGTCTTCTTGGTGGCAGCGGGAAACTACTTGCACTTGCCACCTCGCCAGTTTGAACTTCACTTAAGGGACTCGCCACGTCACCACGTGATACTGAAGTGCTTATGTGACTACGACCAGGGTGTACTAGGCTGCTGGTGCTTGCCAGTTCACTGGAAGGATGAGCGGCACTAGTACTTCTCTGCTCCATACGAGAGCCCTGCGGTTCTTGCACCTCAACAACAGTAGAAGATTGTGGTCTGGTACACCTGACCTTGGCATAGACCAAAACTCCGTCATCAGAGCTATCTGTCATGGAGCCATTGTCGCAGGGCTGTGTTTTGGCCTAGGCCAACAAGGCCTTGGCCTAGGGCGGCACTTTGCAGGGGGCAGCAAAAGGGGCCACCCCCCACCCGTCTTGCCGATTCCTGGCTCCCGCAGCCGCCTCCTGCACACATGCAGCCCACAGCGGCTGGCTTTCTCTAGCAGCACCACTGTGTATGGGCATGCTTGGCAGAGGGTGGTGGGCGTGTAACTCATGCCCCCCACTCTGACAAGCATGCCTATACACCGCGGCTCCACTACAGCGGGGGAGCCGGGAAGATGGGTGGGAGGGGCTCTCTCTCATGCAGGGGGGCGGCGTGTGACTCATGCCCCCATAAGCAGCAGGTGACAGGTGGAGCCTTAAGCTCCGCCTACCCTCCCCTGCACTGCTTTCCTGCAGTGAATCTTCTCCTCGGCCCCCGGGCAGGATCTGGCTGTGACGTCAGGAGGAGGAGAGAGAGGAGCATGAGGGAAACCCCCAGGACAGCAGGTAAAATGATTGAATAAATTATATCAGTGTTATATGCACAGTGGCAGCATTTGATGTGCACAGTGTCCTTATTTGATGTGCACAGTGTCCTTATTTGATGGGTACAGTGGGGGCATTTGATGGTACAATGGCTATATTTGATGGGTACAGTGGGGGCATTTGATGGTACAATGGCTATATTTGATGGGTACAGTGGGGGCATTTGATGGTACAATGGCTATATTTGATGGGTACAGTGGGGGCATTTGATGGTACAATGGCTATATTTGATGGGTACAGTGGGGGCATTTGATGGTACAATGGCTATATTTGATGGGTACAGTGGGGGCATTTGATGGTACAATGGCTATATTTGATGGGTACAGTGGGGGCATTTGATGGTACAATGGCTATATTTGATAGGTACAGTGGGGGCATTTGATGGTACAATGGCTATATTTGATGGGTACAGTGGGGGCATTTGATGGTACAATGGCTATATTTGATAGGTACAGTGGGGGCATTTGATGGTACAATGGCTATATTTGATGGGTACAGTGGGGGCATTTGATGGTACAATGGCTATATTTGATGGGTACAGTGGGGGCATTTGATGGTACAATGGCTATATTTGAGGGGCACAGTGGCTGCGTTGGATGGGGCACAGTGGCTGCGTTGGATGGGGCACAGTGGCTGCGTTGGATGGGGCACAGTGGCTGCGTTGGATGGGGCACAGTGGCTGCGTTGGATGGGGCACAGTGGCTGCGTTGGATGGGGCACAGTGGCTGCGTTGGATGGGGCACAGTGGCTGCGTTGGATGGGGAACAGTGAGGCTGCAATTGAAGGGAACAGTGAGGCTGCAATTGAAGGGAACAGTGAGGCTGCAATTGAAGGGAACAGTGAGGCTGCAATTGAAGGGAACAGTGAGGCTGCAATTGAAGGGAACAGTGAGGCTGCAATTGAAGGGAACAGTGGCTGGGTTTGAGGGCACAGTGATTGCGTTTGATGGGGCACAGTGGTTGTCCAGGGATCCTGCGATGTGGACACCTCAGCCGATTTTCGGATTGGCTCTCGGGTTTTGCCACTATCATTCATGGTAAGGGGAAACGGCCGGTTCCCTACTGCACATGTGCAAAGCACGTTGCACTTTCTGAATGGCCCAGTGGAGGAAGGAGGAGGGGGGGCAAACTTCAGAGGGGACAGTGCAGTCTCTCGGAAGTGGGGAAGGGTACCTGTCAAAAATAGATACCTGTTCCCCCTTGAAAGGTGCCAAATGAGCCTAAAGAGGAAGGGGTGTGGTTTACAGATGATAGGGTGGGTCTTAAACAGGAAGGGGTGTAGCCTCGGCAGGATGGGGTGGGTCGTATTTAAATTAGGGGGGGTGCATGAGTTTAGTCAGGCCTAGGGCAGCACAAAACCTAAATGCACCACTGCGCTGGCGTCTATAGGATCGTATTCTAATGCCTGAATCTGACAGATGAGTGACTTCCTCTTCACTATTTGTCATGCTCAGAAACGTGTAGACCTCTTCACTACTGTACCTTCGATTTGACATATTGGGCTCTAAATTTATTGGTACAGTAGTGAGACTCACAGGTAAAAAAAAAAAAAAAAAAAAAAAAAAAGCTCCTAGGCTGTCAGCAACTGTATCAAACGCTATTAAAAAAAACTGTTAGCGATCGCAGGGATCAGGCCTGACTCTGAACGCTGCAGTTATGTGTTTAGTTCTAAAAGAAAAAATTTGCGCTAAGTGAATAAATAATAAAGTGATAAATATGTGTAACCTGTGAAGATACCCTGCAGCTGAACACTTATAACCCTGATAGGGGGCACAAATGTAACATACAGAAAAAAAAAAGTGCAGCGTTGGATAAATATACTATGATATACTTAAATATAAATGTATACAAAAAATGCAAACGTAAACAGAAAAAAAAAAAAAAAAAAAAAGAGAAAAAAAAAAAAATGTGCAACACTGAATAAATATACTTATAAATGTATACAAAAAATTAAAGTTACGTACCGGTAACGTCTTTTCCAGTAGTCTTTCAGGACAGCCACCATGAGAGAGATAGTCTCCACCTATTCCTCTAGGAAACACTGCACCAGCCCATAATTTTTTTTTTTTTCTTTATTTTTTTTTTACCACTTCAGCGAAAAATTTTTGAGAGATGTTGTATCAACTTTGGAGATAAAACTTTATCCCCTCTTATATTTCACATCATTGTGGCTAGTTTTCAACTTATCTTTAATATTCCTATTATTTTTAATTTGAAATAGAAAATTTCTCCAACCGAGCAGGCAGTGTAAACACCACATAAAATCTTCAGCAGTATCCAAACATTTTGCCCTCTATTTCCCCTTCATACTTCCCCTCCCCCCATCACCCCATACACCCCCACCCCCACCCCCCACCCCATACACACACCACCCTTTCTACCTAATGCTCTTATTCTTTATTCAACCCATTCATGCTCCAGCCATAACTTCCATATGTTCTTATATTTCTTCAAACTACCTCTCCTTCTATACCAGAGTTCCTCCTTTATGATCATATCTTCAATGTTCTGCCCATATTGTTCATAGTAATATGTGCTGTTACAGTTTATACTGTAATGTTAGTTTATGTTGTTGCCGCCATCTAGTGGACAGAGATGGTTATTACTTTGCCAGAACTTGACAGGATGTAGGATTCTCCTCATAGTAAAAGGCAGTAACCTTTAACCTGGAACTGTATTTCCTTCATTTCATTACTGCTCCTGGATCAGACTGCATGTAGAAGAGCTCTTAAACCATTCCTGGACTAATGATGGAATTGTCTGTGAGTACTCTCACTGATAGAGTGAGGCTGCTGTATAATGTATAATGTACTGACACATATGTTTTGTTTATGCTTATGTTGTAGTTTTACAAAGTTATTCGGGATAAAGAATACATACCGATCTGATGTCTCACGTTTCTTGACTTCTGAATTATTGTTAAGCTGTCTGACTAGTGTTATACAACAGTTCAATAACGCGAAGCAGAACAGTAAAAAGACAACCACTTGACAGTCTGGAATAAACTGAGACGCCATTACTGCAGCATGAGTCTCAGATCAGGAACAAAGTACCAGGCTGATGACATGCTACCGCCGACACAGCAAGGCAGGAAGAACATTCCCAGCGCCCAGCAAGACGATGCACAGTCGCATGTGTCCAGATCTTCATGGGCTAGCAAGATGTCCTCAGCAGTTAAAGCTCGCGCCAAGGCAGAAGCTGCCCAAATCCAGCTACAGTACGCAGAAAAAGAAGCCATGATGATGCAGGAGTTAGCAGCAAAGAAAGCTGCCATCGCACAAGAAGAAGCGGAATTAGAATCAAAATTGCTCATCCTGCAGCGACAGACTGCAGCTGCTGAAGCAGAGGCCGCTGCCTACATGGGAACAAATCCTTCTGGAAGTGAAAAATCATATAAAGACTCAGAGGTTCCAGGAAAACCTCTATTCTCTGCAGATCGTACAAGTGAGTACATCCAGAACCTTAGTACTGTGCATGCAAAGCAACTGTCTCTCAAACCTGAAGCAATAGAATTCAGGCCAAAATCAACAAGCCCCCTGAGCAGGTCCAATCAACCACATGAGGTCAGCGGCTGCCAGCAAATCAAGAATGAAGCACCAGAAACCCCCAAGAACAAAAAACAAGTGTTCCCATCACCTCAACCTATAGAATACATGTGTGAACAACAATGTGCAGTGGATGTCACCAAATATCTCATACGCAAAGAAATGGTAAGCTCAGGCTTTCTCCAATTTGATGACTGTCCTGAAAACTATTGGGCATGGAAATCTTCCTTCCTGAATGCCACTGAAGGTCTGAACTTTTCACCAGCAGAAATGCTTAATTTAATGATAAAATGGCTTGGTACAGAGTCAGCAGAGCATGCTAAGAGGATGAGAAGAGCAAACCTGTTCAACCCTGCAGCAGGACTCAACATGACCTGGAAAAGACTAGAAGAAATGTATGGATCCCCAGAGGTAATAGAAGGAGCACTGCTGAAAAAACTTGAAGTCTTTCCCAAGGTGGGCTACAGAGACAACGTGCGGCTACAAGAACTAAGTGATCTTCTACTAGAGATAGAATATGCCAAAGAGGATGGCTACTTGCCAGGACTTTCATACCTAGATACAGCTAGAGGCACTAATCCCATAGTAGAGAAACTACCCTCAAATCTGCAAGACAAGTGGATGTCTGTGGGAGGTAAATTCAAAGAAGATTATGGAGTCGCTTTTCCCCCCTTTCTCTGTCTTTTTTTAGGTTTGTCAGACAGCAAGCGAAAATCCGAAGTGATCCCAGCTTCGCCTTCACCACCAGTGGCAATCAATCACACAGACCTGAGAAACCTCACAGACCTCACGGTAGGACCTCTGTATCCACACACAAAACAGCTGTACCTTCAGAAGTCACAGACTATCAAAGCACCCACAAGGTACACACCATAGAAAACCCTAATAGACATTGCCCAATACACAAAAAACCACATCCACTAAAGAAATGCAAAGGCTTTAGAAGCAAACCTATTGCAGAGCGGATGTCCTTCCTTAAACAGAATGGCATCTGTTTCAAGTGTTGCGGATCTACTTATCACGGTGCTAAAGACTGCAAAATACCAGTAGAATGTACAGAATGTGGCAGTGAGACATATTGCAGCTTTGCACCCAGGCCCTGCTCCTGCCCCACTAGAGACTGTAGAACCCAGGAAAGATCAGGGCAGGGAGCAACAAGAGACCCCACTCTCCTCAGTAATGTCTAATTGCACTGAAGTATGTGGACAAGGCAAGAGTGCACGTTCATGCTCTAAAATCTGTTTAGTGACTGTGTATCCCACTGGCAAGAGAGAAAGGGCAGTAAAAATGTATGCAGTGCTAGATGAACAGAGCAACAGATCCCTTGCAAAGTCAGACTTCTTTGATATCTTTAATCTTAAGGCAAGTGCAGTTCCATACACTCTAAGGACATGTGCGGGGACAATTGAAACCACAGGGAGAAGAGCTTCTGACTTTACCAATGAATCCTTCAATAAGAAAGTGCAGTTTCCACTTCCTACCCTAATAGAGTGTGGCATGATACCTGACAACAAAACTGAGATTCCCTCTCCAGAAGTAGCCCATCACCACCTTCACCTCCGCTCAATTACTCACCTTATCCCAGCTGTTGAGCCAGATGTTTCTATCCTTCTACTTCTCGGGAGAGACATCCTTCAGGTACACAAGGTGCGCCATCAAATCAATGGACCTTATAATGCCCCCTATGCACAGAGACTGGACCTGGGGTGGGTCATTGTAGGAGAAGTTTGCCTGGGGACAGTGCACCAGCCTGACAATATTACCACTTTGAAGACATCTGTGTTAACAAATGGACGCACATCCCTTCTCAGTCCCTGTCACAACAGCTTCATTGTCAAGGAAAGCTTTGGCAGGTCGACACAACACTGACTCCTCTACTCTATATGGTAAAGAAGAAGTCAATTCCAACATTGAGACAGACAATCTAGGAATTACAGTGTTCCAGAAAACTAAAGATGATGATAAACAAGCCCTCTCTATAGAGGATCAGACCTTCTTGCAGATTATGGATAGAGAGGCTTACCAAGATGACAATCACAGTTGGGTGGCCCCTCTTCCCTTTTGCACACCCAGACGTGTTTTGCCTAGTAACAGGGAACAAGCCATGAAGCATTTGCATTCACTCAGCAAAACTCTGCAGAGGAAGCCAGAAGTGAAAAGAGATTTCACTGAATTCATTAAAGGGATACTAGACACTGACTTTGATGCTGTGAAATTCTTCACCGACAGCAAGACTGTCCTAGGGTACATTTGCAGCACCACTAGGAGGTTCCATCTGTATGTCTCCAACAGAGTGAATAGAATCAATCTTCACACCCAGATCAGTGGTTCTATGTATCTACAGAGCAAAACCCTGCATATTATGCCACTAGACCTACTCAAGCAGCATGCCTTCAGAACTCTATATGGTTCTCAGGCCCATCCTTTCTGTACCAACCACACTGTGAGCAGACAGACACTGCTAATGTTTATCCACTCATAGAGCCCGAAAGCAGACCCTGAAATCAGATCAGAAATTACGAGTTTCAGTACCAAAGCTTCTGAAGCCACACTTCACTCACATTGCTTTAATAGATTTGCTTGCTGGAAGATATTAGTTAAGACCCTAGCCAGACTCATCCATGTCGCTAAAACCTTCCGGAGAGAAACCAATAGCGATCAGGTCAGGAGGTGGGAAAGTTTCCATGAACAGGTCAATCTAGTAGAACTTGCTCAGGCAAAGTCTGTTATAATTTCTTCTGTTCAAAACAAACATTTCCAGAAGGAAATTGACTGCATCAAAAAACAAAAGTCATTACCAAAACAAAGCCGTCTTAGGAGGCTTAGCCCATTTTTAGACAAGAATGGGTTGTTGAGAGTAGAAGGACGTTTGTCTCTTGCTGAACTTTCAGAAGAAGAGAAACAGCCTGTCATTATACCTTATGATCACCACGTTGCGACACTGCTTGTTAGGTACCATCATGAACAAGTAGTTCACCAAGGGCGACACATCACAGAAGGTGCAATTAGATCCGCAGGTCTCTGGATTCTTGGTGGCAAACGCTTGGTATCAGCTGTTATACACAAATGTGTCATCTGTCGCAAACTGCAAGGAAGATTACAAAGTCAAAAGATGGCAGAGCTACCAGAGTACAGAGTAATTGCTCAACCACCTTTCACCAATGTGGGCTTAGATGTATTTGGTCCGTGGTCTGTTTTAACCCATCGCACTAGAGGAGGCAGCGCGGACAGTAAATGATGGGCAGTCCTTTTCACTTGTTTGTCCACCCGAGCTGTACACATAGAGCTACTTGAAGCCATGTCAACATCAAGCTTTATTAATGCCTTGAGGAGATTCTTCTCAATTTGTGGCCCAGCAAAACTGCTCCGTTCTGACAGAGGGACAAACTTTGTGGGAGCCTGCAAAGAACTTAACATTTGTGACAGCGAATCACAATTGGAAGACTTTCTGCAAGACAGAGGATGTACATGGGTCTTTAATCCTCCACACGCCTCACATATGGGTGGTGTCTGGGAGAGACTTATTAGGTATTGCCAGGCAAATCTTGGACGCTATGTGGCTACCAACCAAACCTGCTCACTTGACCCATGAGACTTTAAGCACCTTTATGGCAGAGGTTACGGCTATTATGAATGCCAGGCCTATAGTTCCTGTGTCCTCAGACCCAGATACACCTATGGTCCTTACCCCAGCAATGTTGTTGACTCAAAAGATGAACTCTTTGTCTGCTCCATCTGGGACCATACGTACAACACAAGTTCATGCAAAACAATGGAAGCAAGTACAATGCTTGGCAGACACCTTTTGGAAAAGATGGAAGAGAGAGTATCTGTCAAATCTGCAACGCCATAGGAAATGGACTGAGGATCGCCCAAACGTAAAAGTGGGTGATGTTGTTCTGTTGAAGGACAGCCAAGAGGGCAGGAACGAGTGGCCCGTAGGACTTATTGTCAATGCTCTACCAAGCAGGGATGGCAAGGTTAGAAAGGTGGAGGTCAAAACTGTAAAAAATGAGACCGCCAGAATTTATCTCAGACCTATAACTGACATTATAGTTTTGATCTCGGACTAGCTAGGATTACATTTTCCTGTATATGTTTTTTCTGCATAGCAGTAGTTATTTAGGTAAAGACATAATAAATTATGCCAGACAGGGAGTGTTCTGCCCATATTGTTCATAGTAATATGTGCTGTTACAGTTTATACTGTAATGTTAGTTTATGTTGTTGCCATCTAGTGGTCAGAGATGGTTATTACTTTGCCAGAACTTGACAGGATGTAGGATTCTCCTCATAGTAAAATGCAGTAACCATTAACCTGGAACTGTATTTCATTCATTTCATTACTACTCCTGGATCAGACTGCATGTAGAAGAGCTCTTAAACTATTCCTGGACTAATGATGGAATTGTCTGTGAGTACTCTCACTGATAGAGTGAGGCTGCTGTATAATGTTTAATGTACTGACACATATGTTTTGTTTATGCTTATGTTGTAGTTTTAGAAAGTTATTCGGGATAAAGAATACATACAGATCTGATGTCTCACGTTTATTGCATTCTGAATTATTGTTAAGCTGTCTGACTAGTGTTTTACAACAGTTCAATAACGCGAAGCAGAACATTTAACCTCTTTTCTCCATTCTGCTACTGTTGGGGGTTCTTTCTCCTGCCATTTCCGTGCTATGATCTTCCTTCCCTGAGACAGGCATCTTAAAATTGCGGTCTGGGTATCTTTCAGCATGCCATTTTTCTCCATCAAACTCAAAAGACAAGTTCTAGCCTCCATGTCCAGCGAGGATCCAAATACTGCGTTAATTTCCCCCACTAATTTTTCCCAATACCTGTATAACTTGGGACATCGCCAGAACATATGTATCAAATCTCCCCTCCTGTCTCCACAACGCTGACATTTCGCATCCTGCCTCCTTCCAAACCAAAATCATTTTTCTGGTGTATAGTAAAGTCTATAAATCAAATACAAATGGGAGACCCCCTGTGACAGTGACAGATATCCTTGGCCCTAATGCCAGAATATATTTCCACTGTTCCTCCGTTATTGTACCAACCTCTACCTCCCATTTAGCTCTTTTCAGACTCCACTTCCCCCTCCTGCCCTGCCTTATTTATACTCCTATACATTTCTGAAATCAGCCCTTTAGATCCCCTAGTATTTACCAATTTCCTTAGCAAGGGTATTTCACTCCACTCTATCTCCTTGCCTCTAAATTGTACCTCCAGGGCATGCCTCACTTGCAAGTAACTGAAAAATAATCTATTGGGCACTGCAAACTCTTCTCTTATCTCTTGAAACAATTTCAACCTCCCTGCCCTGTACAGTTGCACCAAGCAGTGGATTCCTCTCCTATCCCATTCCTCTATTTTCCCCATCACATTAAGCTCTTTTAAATTTTTGCTGTTCCATATTAGAGAAAACTCAGAGAACCCCGTATATCCCAATACAGCCTTTACCATCTTCCAGCATCCAATCATTAGCTGAGTTGTGGGGCAACTATACCCAAAAGATTCGGCCTCCACTGCTTCCACCACTGTATCGTGACTGATGTTATTCATCCATATACTATTTCCTCCTGCCCTTTCTTCGGGCAGGTTGCTGCCTCTCATAAACTGCATTTGGGCTGCCAGAAAGTAACCCCAAGGGTCCGGTAACGCCAGGCCTCCCACCTCCCTCAGCCGCCGTAGCGCCTTCAAGCCAATCCTTGCCACCCCATTTTTCAAAATTAGTTCCCTAAACAAACTATCCAGTTTTTTTAAACCAATGTTTTGGGATCCAGACGGGGGAATTGTGTATTACAAATAGAATTTGCGGCATCCATATCATCTCAATAAGGTTACATCTACCGGCGACCGAGAGAGGAAGACCACCCCACACCCGACTCTTCTGTTTTAACTTCACCATTAGTGGTACTACATTGCCTGTTATGTACTGCCCTGGGTCTTTTGTTATATTTACCCCTAGGTACCTCATTTGGTTTACAACTTTTATTGAATTTACCTGTCTCGGGAGAGGGTTTACCAAGGGGTCTATCGGCAGAAGAGCTGATTTTTTCCAATTTATTCTTAAGCCCGAGAAGCGACCAAATTCTTTGATCAGTTTCATGGCAGCTAGCAAAGAGGCCTGTGTATCCCCCAAAACAGGATGTCATCCGCATACATTGCGACTTTCTCCTCTACGCCCCTTCTTTTAACACCCTGGAATTCTTACAACGTTCTTAGTGTGACTGCCACAGGCTCCAATGCAAGGGCGATAATGGACACCCCTGTCTCGTCCCCCTCCCTAATTGGAACCATTTGGAGCACTCCCCGTTGACCCTAACTTTGGTTCTTGGTTTGTCATATAGAAATCTCAACCATTTCACAAAGTTAGGGCCAATTTTAAACTCTGCCAGTACTTTCCACAAATAATGCCACTCAAGGCTATCAAATGATAAGATAGCTCTATTCCCCTCTTTCTCCGTGGGTATTTGTACATTACCATAAACTCGCCTGATATTCATACTCACCGATCTATCCGGTATAAAACCGGTTTGGTCTGAATGTATTACTTTAGAGATTATCTTTTTTAACCTGTCTGCTAGGGCTTTTGCCAGAATCTTAACATCTGTGCATAGAAGTGAGAAACTGCACCAGCCTATAAATTCTTACTTCCCCCTGCTGGACCTCAGTTTATTCCAAGATATATACACATACACCCTTTTTGATTTTCATAAACCCTGGTAAGCCTTCAATCTTCCTGGGGTGAAGGGCGGTGGAAGTCACAATATACACATCTGCAGTGAAATCACCAATTCATCACTTCACAACATTTAATTAATATATGGACACTAGGGTTTATGAAATTCAAAGTTTATATATATTTTTTTCATTATTAATTCAAATTAATTTTTGTGATCACGTATTTCCATTTTTTATACATTTATAAGTATATGTATATGTATTCAGCGTTGCACATTTTTTTCTCCATTTTTTTATATTTACATTTTTTGTATACATTTATATTTAAGTATATCATGGTATATTTTTCCAGCGCTGCACTTTTTTCTGCATAAGTTGTGTTTAGTGTTTTGTAAGTGACGGTGATCAATCGATACTGCACTTGGGTGGGCTGGGCAGAGGAGCTAAATGCAGGTGCTAGTAGGTATCTGGGCTGATCCCGCTAACACTGTTTTTGGGAACCCTAAACTGCTGAGGACGCTATTATAGATCTGATCAGATATCGATCCGTTCAGATACTATACCACTAAGGGAGGTGTATGGTGCGTGCGAGGGTGTTAGTGCTACTGGCACTAATCTGATGCTCCCTGGAGTGACGCAGACCCTATCTGACACAAAAAAAACTAACTGATATTACCCGCTGGGTGATCAGGAATTAAAACGGCGGGTATAGAAAAAAAAAATTAAAAAAAATAATAACCAGCATCACCTGTAACACTTATATGGTGATCACTGGTGAAAGGGTTAACTAGGGGGCAATCAGGGGGTTAAAACCTTTATTTAGGTAGTATATGGGGATCCCTGACACTATAAAAAGCTGATGGTGAACCTAAATACCTACCTGGTTAACTAGCGTCACCTGTGACACTAATACAGCGATCAGAAAAAAGATTGCTTGGTGACACTGGCGACAGGGGATGAAAGGGTTAACTGGGGGGGGGGTGGTGATCAAGGGGTTAAACCTTTATGGGGGGGGGTTATGGGAGCACCCTAGACCTAAAAGGGGCCTACCACTAACTGCCCTAACAGTTATAACAGTCACAAATGACACCAATTCAGTGATCAGTAAAAAAAATAAAAACTGCTATTGGTGTCACTGTGACAGGGGGTGCAGGGGGGTGATCGGGGGGTGGGTTTTATGTGCCTATGTGTACTAGTGTTAGTGCAAACTCACATTGATGTCTTCTCTCCTCGGGCGCCGGAACAAAAAGGATCCACAAGGTGAGATGACATCACTTCCTCTGCTTCTGTTTACAGTTCAGAAGCAGAGGAAGCTTTCATTCATCAAGAGCGATCGCGAGGGGATGGCCATGAATCGGTGGCCTCCCCTCCAGCACGGATCGCTCCTGGAACGATGCCGACCACCTCGGGCACCCATACGTTACTCTGCCTGCCCGTGTCATTCTGCCACAATATATCTGTGTGAGGCAGTCGGCAAGTGGTTAAAGAATGAACATAAATAAGTAGAACTCTAAAGTCTCCTAAAAAAGGAATTTAACATGAAAAAATATTCCCATATAATAGATATGTAAGTGTAAATGTTCAATACATGTAACGTTACAGAATAGCGGACATTACTTCTTAATACTCATTCAGGACAAGAAAACAAACGAGGAACAATAATTGTAGTAGAAATAAATATCTGTGTGCTTTAGTTTTATCTTTACAGTAACATGAACACTGGTCATACCAAGCAAAGGAGATCTATTTTTTCCATTCTGTGATGTGTTTGTGTCTTATATATAGGAAAATGTAACATTGTAAGACAATCCTGACCACAGGAAGCCTTGTGTGTCCCAATAAAATGATGGATGTGTTCCATCGGGATTACAAAGTTCTTGTGAAATGTGATGAGGAAATAACAACCTCTGATCCCGGTGAAGGTTCTGGAAGTTTATTTAGAAGAGAAGAATTACAAAGTAAAAGTAAAGATTAGAAAGTAGAGAGATGAAGATGTGTGGAGATCCTAAGACATGGCAGGTGGACCAAGGATCTGACCTCTTCATCATACTGGAGGCTTTTACCCTCCAATCCTAGACAGTTGTCATGGAGGATCTTCCCAAACATCAACATTTTACAGATGGAATCATTCACTGAAGAATTTGTACAAGCAGCACATCATTCATTACAAGAGACATTCATTTCTGTTATCTCTGAACACCTTATCAGCTTGTCCCACCTCCAGACTCCCAAATCCCTCATTGTAGAAGAAAGAGACCTACTGTCTCTATGTTCCCCAACAAGACCTTCCAAGGATCCCGAGAACAACAATTTGTTCTAATAACCTCTTTCTGTAAAGTCATTCTAGACAGATTCTTTATATAATAACAACAGGTTCTCTAACATTAGCATATAAGCACTTAGTCATGTCATTTCATCATTAGTAAATCATATGAGAATTATTTCTCTTTATCAGTTGAATAGGGCCATAGAGGAAATGGAACAATTGCTCGGCTCCATAAAGATCATAGAGGTGCCGGGACTAAAGGGGTTAATGGTGATTGTAGTCATCGTCTAATCCCTCCCATCGTTCTATCTATATCCAATCATTGATCAATATTCCTATATACAGAGCCAAGGATTTCCACTTCCTGAGACTGTATACCCCCTGTCCACAATCCCCGCTCCTCTACATCATAACCAATAGGAACAAGACTAGTACTGGCTGTATTCATAGTGCTAATCACAGTGAGGGGGAGGAGCAATCACAGATCCATGGATTGGTCATGTAAAGGAACCTGTGAGGACAGAAATGTAGGAATTCTCATTGTGGATATAAAAGTGTGTGTCTCGACAAATCCTATTGTTCTAGATTTGAATGGAGTGGGGGAGGATTAGAACCCCTGTCAGGTTATTACTGCTATCCGGGGTTCCATTAGAGAGATGTCCCCTCACTTGCTGTCCTGGTGACAATGTTTTATCAGACAAGAAATTAAAGAAAACCTATAAGAGGGACACAGACAAATAAAAACTTGATGGGTTCTGATCATTCCCCTAATTTACTAAAGAAAGGAATTCTCTATCTGTCTGTGTTGCTATTGGAGAGTTCCCCTCACTTCCGGTCTGGTGAAATGTTGTCAAAGGGACAGGAAGTGAGGGGGAAATCGCTCTAATGTAGCACTGGATAGCAGTAAATACCTGGCAGGGGTCCTAAACCATCCCCACACATACAAAACTGAAACAAATCAGATAATCCACCTTGTGATGTCTCTGGGCAGATCTCTCACTTCTGATTCCCCCCACATATCCTTATACAACCTCCCCCTACCCATACCCCAGCATGGAGGGGCTCAGTGAAGGTGGTGGTGAAGGTGTGGAGATGTCGGATCGGGTCACACAGATCATAAAAGGAGATCCGCCCGGCCTCATAATCCAGATCTATCCTGACTCTCCTACTGGAGACACCGCCGGGTAATGGGGTCTTATTACTGTCATGTATCACTGAGTACTGATTATCCCACAACTCCCACCTCTCCAAACTCCAGGACTTCTGATTATATCCAATCCATGACTGATCTCCTCTCCTGTCTATACTGGGGTAACACATCCCGACTCTCCAGTAATCTGCCCCCCCGACATCCACTTCCCAGTAATGTCTCCCTGAGGAGAACCTCTGACTGCTCATCACCTGAGGACCCTGAAACTTCTCTGGTGTTTTTGGGCGATGCTGATGTGATGATGAGAAGGATGCAGTTTTCCAGTCATCTGATATATGTAGAAGATGACCAGCTGTCCTCACATCCAGTAAAATGTCTGTAACTCCCGATGTTTGCTGTACAGCCCCAATATTTGGTCCTCCAGCCTGGAGGTGTGAGTGTTGGACGGAGCATTTCCTGTTCTCCAGGGAAGTGGTGGGGACACATAAGACGTGTTCTGGTGACTTGCTGTGGACTGTCAGGTGATTGACACACAGAAAAGCTTCACACATCAGACAGGATATAACAGCAGGTACAGGAGTGTGAAGACAATAGGTACAGAAGAACCCGGACTTCTTCTGATCTGGCTGAGCAGACAGGAAATTCTCCACTATGTTCTGTAGTGTTATGTTCCTGTGCAGTGCAGGCCGATCCTGGAACTCTTCTCTACATTCAGGACAGTAATACCCTCCACACCTCTCCTGTGTATCCAACACACGACCAATACAGCCCCGGCAGAAGTTATGTCCACATTTCAGGGTTACAGGATCTATATAATTGTTCAGACAGACGTAACATTCCAGTTCCTTCCTCAGATCAGCAGACGCCATCGCTGAGAGCAGAAGAGAGAGAATGACAGTGAAAGTATCTGACACTCATTAACCAGTTCTGTACACTCCTACACAGGGCGAGGTGACCAGTTATGTTCATTCCTACACAGGGCAAGGTGACTAGCTCTGTACATTCCTACACGGAGCGAGGTGCCCAGTTATGTTCATTCCTACACAGGGCGAGGTGACAAGTTCTGTATATTCCTACACACATAGGTGTATGCAGGGGGTGTGCCTGGGCACACCCTAATGTGTCCCTGGAGATCTGCTGTAAAATGCTGTAAGAGACTGTATAGGGAGCTGCCTATGAGACAGTTGCCCATTGAGCAGTCAGGGAGGCATGCAAGAGCCGCTCTGTGCGCAAAACTAATGTAATGTCACTGCTTGCAGAGAGGAGCTGTCAAAACTCAGCGCTGATGTTGGGGGGTGGGTGGGACAAAACAGCTAGCCTATCAAACGCAAGCCAATGGGATAGGGGGCTGGGCAGGCCGCTCCATTAATGTGGCTCCACCCCCTATCAGCTATCATACACCAGTCAATGATTGGACTGCTTAAGAAAGGGGGCGCAGCCACATACATGGAGCAGCCTGCCCAGCCCCTATCCCATTGGCTTGTGTTTGATAGGCTAACTGTTCAGTCCCGCCCACCCCCGACATCAGCGCTGAGTTTTGACAGCTCCTCCACAAGCAGTGACATTACATTACAGTTTCACACACTGAGTGGCTCTTACATGCCTCCCTGACTGCTCAATGGGAATCTCCCCCTCTTCTAGATCAGTGCCGCCTATCAATGCGACCTATGAGGCAGTGTACACAGTACCATGCACCCATAGTGCAGTTGCTACTACTTTTCTGGTGGTGTACACAATACATACAGTGCATCCATAGTTGCTATTAGACTTCTGGTGGTGTACACAGTACACAATACAGTGTAGTGTGATTTTGCTAAACAAAATTTACAGCATGTCCGGAAGGCCACCAAGGAGAGGCAAACACTCACAGGCCACTAAAAGAGGGCAAGCAGACTCTGTGTCTACAGTCAACGGGGCATCCTCAGTACGTGGCCATGGGGCACGCTTGTCCTTGTTTTCTGCAGCTGGCTGTGTTATTAAGCCACAACATGAAGAAGAGTTGGTGGAATGGATAACAAAGCCGTCCTCATTCTCCTCATCCTCTGTCACCCAGGCTCAGAGTAGTTTGCCTGCCAATGCAGCTGCCAAAGCGGCCTATTCCATAAGCTCCATGTCAACAGTCACTCCTTCCCTAGCCCCATCATGCATGGAGGAGTCCCCCAAACTATTCGGCGACAGTGTCGGGTACATGCTGCAGGAGGATGTGCAGCAATTTGAAGGCTCCGAAGATGGTACCCAGGTTGAGGAAGGGAGTAACGTGAGCCTAGAGAGAGGGGGTGCCCAAGAAACTGGCAGTCATGTTCCCCAGCTGCAGCATACTGCCAAGTTTGCTCCAGTGACGAGGAGGGAGGGGATGATGAGGTCAGTGACTACTTTGGTGCCCGGTAGGAGGCAGGATGCCCTCCAGGGGGTAGCTTAAGGGCAGCCACCCATTGCATCACACCGCAGAGCTAAGCAGGTGCAGGGCGCTGCGGACTCTCCGCATATTTTATAAAGTTCTTTGGCGTGGGCCTTTGACACGTATGCAGCAGATTGCACAGTTGCAGTTTGCAACAAATGTCTGAAGCGTATCAAGCATGGCCAAAACAGCAGCTGCTTGACCTCCACATGCTTGACCAGACATATGACAACCTCCCATGCAGTCCGTTGGCAACAGCACTTAAAAGACCCACAAGAACAAGGCGTATCTCTCCTAGCTCCTCATCAGCTGGGATCTCCAACTCCACTATACCTCCAGTCCTCAGAAACCTGCACTGAGAGGAATGAAGGTATAGTAATAGGTGTCCCAAGTACTTGCGGCCAATCTGCTAGCGGTACACCAACATCTGATTTTAGCAGGCAAATTTCCCTACCCCAGTTGCTAAACCGTCGAAAGAAATTCGGTCCCAGCCATCCACATGCTCAGCGTCTGAATGCTAGCTTGGCCAAATTACTAGCACTGCAACTGCTGCCTTTTCAGCTGGTAGACTCTGCCCCCTTTCGTGAATTTGTGGAATGTGCGGTACCTCAGTGGCAGCTCCCCAAATGCAATTTCTTTTCACAGAAGGCCATTCTGGCTTTCTACCAGCATGTGGAAGGTGATGTCTTGGCCTCGTTGGACAGGGCGGTCAGCAGTAAGGTGCATATTACCGCTGACTCATGGTCCAGCAGGCATTGACAGGGACATTACCTTTCTTTCATGGTGCACTGGGTAACTCTGCTGGCAGCTGGGAAGGATGAAGGACAGGGTTCAGTATTGTTGGAGCTTGTTCCGCCACCACAATACTAGCGGTGATTCTGCCACAGCTCTCCTCCACCTCCTCCTCTTCCTCTATGGCCTCCTCCTCTGAACCAGCGGTGGTCCGTAGGCGTTCAAGGGGCTACGCAAGCACTCACGCAAAAAGATGCCATGCTGTGCTTGAGTTGGTCTGCTTAGGGGACAGGAGCCACACTGGGGCAGAGATTCTGTCAGCTCTGCAGAGGAAGGCTCAGAGGTGGTTGACACCATGCCAGCTTCAGTCAGGAATGGTTTTATGCGACAATGGCACCAACCTCCTCTCCGCCCTCTAACAGGGACACTTGACCCATGTTCCCCGTTTGGCTCAAATCCTGAATTTGGTGGTGCAGTGGTTCTTGAGCAGGTACCCGGGCTTACAGGATCTCCTGAGGCAGGCCAGGGAAGTCTGTAGTTATTTCTGCCGGTCATATAATGCCAGTGCTCGGCTGGCTGACGTTCAAAAGGAATGCAACCTGCCCAAGAACCGCCTCATTTTCAGCATGCCCACAAGGTGGAACTCAACGTTGGCAATGCTGCAGCAGCTGCACATGCAGCAAGGGGCTATCAATGAGTACCTGTGTGAGTATGGCACCAGGAGAGGGTCAGGGGAGCTTTGATTTTTTTCGCCATGCCAGTGGCTACTGATCAAGGATGCATGCACTGTCCTGTCACCATTTGAGGAGGCCATGAGGATGGTGAGCAGTGACAGTGCATGCATCAGTGATACTGTTCCTCTTATCTTCCTGTCGGAGCACACGCTTCGTGGTATAATGGACAGGGCACTTGAGGCAGAACAGCGGGAGGAAGAGGAGGATTCCTTACCTGTTCCTTACCTCTCAAGGCCCCCTTGAGGATTGTGTTAGCATGGAGGTGGAGTATAACAATCAGCATCAGCAGCAGTCTTCAAGGGATCATTTTCAGTCCCCAGAAACCCATGGAGTTTATGGCTGGGAGGAGGTGGTTGAGGATCATGTGATCATTAGTGACCCAGAGGACTCAGGATCAAATGCCTCTGCAAACTTATGATGCATGGCCTTCCTGATCCTGCAAACCCTGCGAAAGGACCCTAGGATTTGAGGTATCAGGGAGAGGGATCATTACTGGCTGGCAACCCTTCTTGATCCACATTACAAGGGTAAGGTTGCAGAACTTATCCAGCCTTCGCAGAGGGAGCAGAGGATGAAACATCTTCGGGAGGTCTTGTAGAAAGGTTTGTGCAATGCATTTCCAGAGCCTGGGAGGTTACAACTTCCTGGTGCTGGACAACGTGTTGCTGAGGCTTCGTTCAGTCACAGAAAGAGCAGCGGAGAAGGTGGCTGGCTGACCAATGCCTTCAGACAATTCTTCAGTCCTCAAGGTCTGATTGGTTCCAGCAACCATCGCCAGCGTCTGAATTACATGGTGCAGGAATATCTGGGGGCAAGATCAGACTTTGAGACCTTTCCAACAGAACATCCACTGGGTTACTGGTTCTTGAGGATGGACCGCTGGCCAGAGCTTGCTCAATATGCAATTGAGCTACTGGCCTGTCCTGCATCCAGCGTTCTGAGCGCACATTCAGTGCTGCTGGAGGTTTTGTATCTGATCACAGAGTGCACCTGTCCACAGGCTCTGTTGATTGATTCATTTTTATGAATGTGAGCGAGACTTGGATCACCAGCTACCAAGCACCTGATGCTGATGTAACCGATTGATTTTCTATGGGTGTGGGATCCCTTGCATATGCTGAGTGACTATCCTATTATGCTGAATGACTATTCTATTACTTCTCAATCTTCATGATGATAGCTTCTAAGAATATTTTTGGTTCAGGGCACCACCACCACTGCCTAAGGCCCAATTTTTCTGCCCCTCAAAAATTTAACAGCAGGGATCATTCCTGCACTCAACAAGAGTATCCGTGAGGCTTTACAGTGTTGTGCCACCACAACCTAAGGCCCAATTTTTCTACCCCTGTTTAACAGTGGCATGTAATTACAATTCTTTATATAATATTTCACAGCAGGGCATGTTCCAGCGCCCACCAAGAGTAACTGAAGACTTACAGTGTTCTGGTACCACCAACACCTAAGGCCCAAATTTCCGCAGAGTGTATAGGGCAGGCTGTATAGTATATACACAGGCGGTCCCCTATTTTCAAACATCCGACTTACAAACGACTAGGAAGGAAAATTCTCTCCTGTAAGAGTTAATATGGGAAGAGGTGTCTCCTCCACCGATGCTTTAACACCAATCCTTGTTTCCCTAATAACCCAAATTTTTCAAAATCCAATTGTCATTGGGACAGAAAGTGAGGTGAAATCTTCTGAAGAGGTGCACAGGCAGCAAAACAAATGTTACAGGGGTGATAACCCTTCCCTATGTTATCCAAAAAGCTTAAAAATAGATTTTTGGGCTGGAGCTACACTTACAAAATGTACCTGTTCCAAATTACAAACAGATTAAACTTAAGAACAAACCTACAGTCCCCATCTTCTTTGTAACCCGGGGACCGCCTGTATACTGCTGTTCAGAGTATATAGGGCCTGGGGGCCCCACGCCTTTTTTTGTAATTTGGGTGCAGAGTTCCCCTTAATACCCAAACCAGACCCAAAGGGCCTGGTAGTGGGCTGGGGGGGACCCATACCATTTTTCTCATTGGTTTTCATCTATATTTCCGGGATCCGACATTACATTACAGCCGCAAGCAGTTTTAAATGACTTATTCCTTTAGAAATGTCAATTTTGTGCAGGGACTGTTCTAAACACGGGAAAAATGCGCCACTTTACAGGCATACTATAGACACCCCCCAGGCAAGATATTTAAAGGAATATTTCACATTTATTGTTTCACTTTAAAACATTATTAAAATCACTGCTCCCAAAAAAACGTCATTTTTTAAAACTTTTTTTTGCATTGATACATGTCCCCTGGGGCAGGACCCGGGTCCCCAAACACTTTTGATGACAATAACTTGCATATTAGCCTTTAAAAATTAGCACTTTTGATTTTTCACGTTCGTGTCCCATAGACATTAAAGGTGTTCACATTAATTTTTTGCCTGTTCACATGTTCTGCCGCAAACTGAACCGGAGGGTGTTCGGCTCATCCCCAATTGTAATGGACCTCCGTCCTCAACAAGAGTATGTCTGCCGTAAATGCTTCCTTTGTCCAGAACCAGCTCTATCCAAGACCCCATAGATCACCCAGTCACTATCCATAAGTCAATGTAGGGTGGAGTAAACTGTCCAATACCAATAGACACACAGGTCAGGTGTATTCAAGCTTCTCATCAGTAAACAGTCTCATCATCAGGGAGGGGCTGCGGGAGGTTCCCCCCCACCGAGACATACATCCCATAATATACTTTTTTTCCAAGGCTGACAGACAATAAAAACAATGGAATACAACCACACCCCTAAGACCCAAAGAGTCCACAACAGTATGAGACAATATACAGATCAGACTGGGGTTCTCGGACACCCTACCCAAAATGACTCTCGTCACAGATCTATAAAATAACAAACAGTTATATCTCTAGTATATGACATTTTATGTCAAATTCAAATTTTATTAGAATATCTAATCTTATAGATCTTACTTCTTGAATCATGATATTACTACTATATATTCTATGTGATACTACGGGTAGAACAGTGGTTTAGTGGTTAGCACTTCTGCCTCACGTCACTACGGTTGTGGGTTCAAATCCCAACCATGACATCAGAGCCCTGTGTGTTTTCCAGACATGCACATGGTGCAAAAAGCTGTGGCTTGTGTAAGTGGGCTATAAGATGTCTCTCACTGTAACAGAAATTTCCCCTCCCCCACTTCATTTGCCCAGCCTGTCTCTTGTGTGCATTTAATTTATTAATTTTCACACTGAAAACGGCTTTGAAATTGAGCGACTTCATGTGAACTCACACCATTTCAAAGCAGCATTTCAGTCCAACTTTGGGGGGGGGGGGTGTGACTTGAAAGACATCCGTGCGCTTTCATGCACAGATGAGGTCTATTGAAATCGCTCCGGAAGTCACCAAAAGTAGTGCAGGAGCTACTTTTGGGAATTGGTGTGGCATCGCACCGATTGGGATGCTCCTATTGCTGGGTTTTAGGCTGTGATTTTAAATTGCACACCACATACAGTGCAGTGCGTTTTTTTCTGCATCAAAAATGTATGGAAAAGTAGGTTAGATGGTTTCCAATGGCATCGTTCACACCAGTGTGGTCAGTTCCAGAACAAAACAAAAAAAAAAAAAACACACCACACACACACACACCTGTTGCATTTTTCCTGTAATGGACTGTACTGGCACACAGTAAAACACATCAAAAATGCACCGGAATATATATAAAAAAAAAAAAAATGCACCGGACCTCAGTACAGTGACCACCCTGACCTGAGCAGCTGTGGTCTCAGCACCCTTGGCTCCTCCAGGAGTCTGCACTTCAACTTCTTCTCCACCCCCAACTGAGAAAGCAAAAGGAAGACAGGCTGACCAGGCTGAGGGTCCAGAGGATGAGGACAGGCGGGAGGTAGGTGCATCACACACACCTACCCATGGACGGGGGGCACAGAGCTGGGGGGGGGGAGGAGGTGTCTCTCACACCGAGTGACAGCAAGTGAGAGTTACTTATTCCATTCCACCCAACCCCCCCCAAATCACCGCCCCTGAACCCCCCCATTACTGCCACTGATCCCATCTGCCTAATGAAGGATTTTAGGTCCCAGTATGAACCCCTGAGATCTAAGGGGTTACATCCTTAGATCTCAGGGATTCATGCTGGGATTTGTGGTCCTTTACTTTTGGGGGGATGTGACCCCCCAAAGTGAAGGGGTACAGGTCCCAGCATGAGCCCCTCGGAGCCGAGGATGTGACACCCCCCCCCAACTAGTTAAGGACTTGAGGTCCCAGCATGAACCCGTGAGATCTAAGGATGTGACCCCCCAAAAATGAAGGGCTGCAAGTCCCAGCATGAGCCCGTGAGATATGGATGTGACCCCCCAAAAGAAAAAAAAAAAAAATAATATGAAGGACTGCAGGTCCCAGCACGAGCCCCTCAGAGCTCATGACACACCCCCTCCCCTAGCTAGTCAACTAGTGACAGACTACAGGTCCCAGCATGAACTGAAGAGACCTCAGGGATTCATGCTGGGACTTGTAGTCCTTCAATTTGAGGAAGTCACATTTATTAAACAGGAAGGGGTGGGGCAAACTTACATGGGGGCCCCGATTTTGGTGTTGCCTAGGACAGCAGATTACCGGATTGTGTAAAATGGGACATCGATCCCACACAGTCACTGCTGCTAAGCAATGCCCACCAGTGTCCCCTACCAGAGCCCATCAATGATGGGAAAAAAAAAACAAACTGTTTTTTATAGTTTGTTATAAAAGTTTGCAAATCCCCCCCCTTTCAAAATGTTCTGTCTTTTTTTGTTTGTTTAAAGGGGGGAGGGGAGTGCCCAGTATTGAAGGGGTTAAATCTACTTGGCTACAAAATCATTTTATTTTGCACACATGGAAGTCATTAAATAGAGAAATAAGTGTAAATCCAAAACAAAAAAAACCACACACAAAAATAAAAAATCTTCTATTTGCTCCAATGTAGATTTTCGGGCCCCAATGATTGGTGGGGGGATGGTCTCGGTAATCTATTGAACATTTCATACTATTAGTTTTCTCTAATCACCAGTTCCCATCCCATGAACACCATTTAGTGAAATAATCATAGTGATGACTGGTGAGAAGATGTAGAGAATGGGAATTTCCCGCACATAGATGGTCACAATAGCGCACAGAACTGTTGCTCGGGCTGCTTGTAGTTGTCAGTGAGATGACTTTCTTCTCATGAGGAGATGTTCCTGATTTGGAAGGTAAGTGTGGGAGATGTCTTCATGTTCCCGGGGTTTGATGTGTGAAATGTTGTGTTTAGTGATCCTCAGCACACACATCACTTCCTGTTTCTATACACAGGAGACTTCCTGGATTTCTACATCTTCCTGTATATACAGTGTGGGAAGTGTATATATTATATATACATTTTATCCAGAGCTCCACAAACTGTTGTGTAAAATAAAATCCTGTATAGTCCTAATGACCTCTCCGCACGTCACCCAGCAATCCTCACCCCTCCCCCCCATACATACTTGTCTGGTTTTTGGTGGCCTCATCCTGGTGGGGTTCACATGTCACCCCATCAAAAGTTCTCCATTCACAGAAAATGTCACCGATGAGTCCTCTCTGGTCACATTTGTAACCGTTTTCCCTGACAGATGAGTGTCTCCATATGTCACCATTAAAGGTCAAATCCCCTCCCCCCCTATGTACTAATTAACCATTAATGTACCTCTGCTGCAAAATCTACACAATTTCTGTACCTGAGAGAAGAAGACCTTCCCTGCGTGTTTCCTATATTTCCTATAACACCTCATCTCTTGCTGGTCTGTAGATATCAGACTGAGAAGCCAATAAGACACAGGAAGGAAGTCAGCTGACCTCATTAGTACACACCTGTGTCTCCCCTCCCCCTCCCAGCAGATCACACCCCCTCCCAGCAGATCACACCCCTCCCCCCTCCCAGCAGATCACTCCCCTCCCCCCAGCAGATCACTCCCCTCCCCCTCCCAGCAGATCACACCCCTCCCCCCAGCAGATCACACCCCTCCCCCCTCCCAGCAGATCACACCCCTCCCCCTCCCAGCAGATCACACCCCTCCCCCCTCCTAACATATCACACCCCTCCCCCCAGCAGATCACACCCCTCCCCCCCAGCAGATCACACCCCTCCCCCCCAGCAGATCACACCCTTCCCCCCAGCAGATCACACCCCTCCCCCCAGCAGATCACACCCCTCCCCCCAGGTGCACACTTACAATACAATTGATCAGTGATTCCTGATTCTCTCTAAATACAGACATTTGATTCCTTCATTCCATCTTGCATAGATCTGTTGATCTGTAGAGTGGAGGAGATGAGAGATCAGATAGCAGTCTATGTGGATAGAGATGTAGTATTGGAATCAGGAGAAACGTGTCCCGAGTTCTGTAAAGCTCAGCATACACTATACAATCTGATTGTACAATCTCCATCAATTATGTAGTACAAGGGCCTGCCTGATTGGATACACAGAGATCGGTGAGCCGGTGTGTCCTCCCATTATATAAGTTTTGGTAAATCTGAAGGAGATTGTACAATCAGATTGTATAGTGTATGGACACCTAAAATGAACTATTTGCTAACGACTCCCAATCCTTGTTTGCTTCATGTCAGGAAATACAACAACATTTTCTAAATACAAACCCACTTCAGTAACATTTAAGCCTCATACACACAATCCAGATTTATGGCCATAATTGTCTGACGGACGTGTTGGGTGGGATAATCTGACCGTGTGTATGCTCCATCAGACAATTATTGGCTGAATTAACAACAACAAAAGTTGGCTCTTCATGCTCACCAATTGTTGGGCAATAAATCTGTTACGTCGGTTTATCCGATCGTGTGTACGCAAGTTGGTCCAACTAAAATCCGATGTACAAACACGCATGCTCCGAACCAATGTTAAACATCAGCCAACAATAGCAGAATTTGCCCAAAGGGTGGCGGTAAAGAGCTGAAAAACCACGTGGTTTGGTGAATGTTGGATGAAAATGTTGTGCCGTGTGTATGCTGAACAAGTTCACGGCCAACGCCCTTCAGACTAAAATCCACGGAAAAGTTGGTTGGAAGTCGGATCATGTGTACGAGGGTTATGGAAGTTAGGAGCTGTGCTGCCTGCCCCAAGGGGGGGTAACAACACAAATCTGATTGGTAAATAAAATCAGTGTGGCCCCTCCCCCAATCCAGGCCACGCCCCTAGGTCTCTATTATACCATCAATCTTTTTATTGTGTAAATAGAATTGAATTAGAATGTTGTCTTCTAGTTATAGATGTCTCTCCTTTCATCACAGTCCTCCTATATATTCTTCTTCTAGATCTGATCAGCGCAATGGCTGAGTGGTCAGCACTCCAGGTGAGCTGCACTCAGGTCATGGGTTCAAATCCAGACTACTAGCACTCAGGTCACGGGTTCAAATCCAGACTACTAGCACTCAGGTCATGGGTTCAAATCCAGACTAGCAGCACTCAGGTCACGGGTTCAAATCCAGACTACTAGCACTCAGGTCACGGGTTCAAATCCAGACTAGCAGCACTCAGGTCATGGGTTCAAATCCAGACTAGCACCCCCCAGTCACGGGTTCAAATCCAGACTAGCAGCACTCAGATCACGGGTTCAAATCCCAACCACAGCACCACCTACCTGGAGTTTATCCTGGTGGATGGAAAAGTGACAGCCAATATGCAAACACCTAAGGCAGGTTCACACATGTCCAATACGGTTGGAGCATTTCCTAAGCAGCGGTTCAGATACAAACCTTTGGAGCCGGCGGCCTCCAGCATCTTTAAAATTGCCAGCAATAAAAAAAATCTAGAAAGGAAAAACAAAAAAAGGCGGGGGGTACACCCCAATCCATACCAGGCCCTTTTGTGTCTGTTACAGATTTTAAGGGGAACCCCCATGCCAACTTTTTTTTACCAACGACACGGGTATCCCCTCAAATCCATACCAGACCCTATAGGCCTCTTTCAAACTTGTACGACCTGAAAGTAGTGCGACTTTGATGTGACTTGACATGCCTGTGTAATCTTGAGGTCTATGGACATCAAAGTAATACAAGGACTACTCTGAAGTCGCACAGATATGAACGGTATTCATTGGAAATCATGGGGTACAATTTGTCATGTGACTTTGTAGTCTCAAGTCACAGGACAAGTCACACACGTGTGAAAGGGGCCTTCTCCAAACATGCAACCTGACAGGCCACGAAAAGGGGGGGCAAGCAAACTCCGCCCCCTCCTGAACCTTACCAGGCCACATGCCCTCAACATGGGGGGGGCAATCGTTCACCAAAAAATCTAATAATAATAATATAATATAATTGGCATTTATTGAACTTTTATAGTTACATCTCTATTATATTTCAAATATGTTTTAATGTTTAATTTGTATTTTATGAGAATATTGAGTTTTATATATATATATATATATATATATATATATTCTTTAATCAATCTAAATGATTGTATGGTGTATGGCCAGCTTAGATTTAGAACATTTAAGCTGGCCATACATTATACAATTTTCTTGTACAACTTTCCTTTAGATTTACCAAAACCATATAATATAAGGTCAAACCTAAAAACTTTCAATGTGAATGCAATCAGGCGGGCCCTTGCACTACATAGTTGAAGGTAAATCCAAAGGAAATTGAATAAGAAAATTGTATGGTGTATGGCCAGCTTTAAGCTGGCCATACACCATACAATTTTCCTGTTCAATTTTCTTTAGATTTACCTTCAACTATGTAGTACAAGGGCCTACCTGATTGCATCCAAATTGAAAGTGTTTAGGTTTGACCTCCTATTATATGGTTTTGGTAAATCTAAAGGAAAGTTGAACAGGAAAATTGAATAGTGTATGGCCAGCCTTAGAATACTCGCTGCTTTGCAGTGACCTTTATGTGACCTACTGGCCCCGCCCTCTTATTACAAGGTAGTGAAGTGTCCGGAGATCCCGAGTTGTGAAATCTGCTCAGCAGCGCCACACCAGGTTACTTTGGAAATGACATGTAATGAAAGCATTGAAGGGAAGTAAAGTGTTCCTCCTCCTCTCCCCTCCCCCTCTCCAATCTACACAGTTCAGCCAAAAGTGCAGCTCATGACAAGTGTCAGGGAGAAGAATGTTTAATAACTTACTTATAATAATAATAATAAGATCTATAATAAGATCTATAATAAGGTCTATAAATAGATCTATAATAAGATCTATAATAAGGTCTATAATAAGGTCTATAATAAGATCTATAATAAGATCTATAATAAGGTCTATAATAAGGTCTATAATAAGATCTATAATAAGATCTATAATAAGATCTATAATAAGATCTATAATAAGATCTATAATAAGGTCTATAATAAGATCTATAATAAGATCTATAATAAGGTCTATAATAAGGTCTATAATAAGATCTATAATAAGATCTATAATAAGGTCTATAATAAGGTCTATAATAAGATCTATAATAAGATCTATAATAAGGTCTATAATAAGATCTATAATAAGGTCTATAATAAGATCTATAATAGGGTCTATAATAAGGTCTATAATAAGGTCTATAATAAGATCTATAATAAGATCTATAATAAGATCTATAATAAGATCTATAATAAGGTCTATAATAAGATCTATAATAAGGTCTATAATAAGATCTATAATAAGTTCTATAATAAGGTCTATAATAAGATCTATAATAAGGTCTATAATAAGATCTATAATAAGTTCTATAATAAGATCTATAATAAGATCTATAATAAGGTCTATAATAAGATCTATAATAAGGTCTATAATAAGATCTATAATAAGGGCTATAATAAGATCTATAATAAGGTCTATAATAAGATCTATAATAAGATCTATAATAAGGTCTATAATAAGGTCTATAATAAGATCTATAATAAGATCTATAATAAGATATAATAAGGTCTATAATAAGACTGACCTGTATCTCCTCTGGATATCTCCTATACCTGCACGAATTAGGAGATATCCTCCCTGTATTTGCTGACGTCATCGTCACATGTGCACTGAAGCAATGGCACATATGTTCATTGAGTGTGCCATTACCGCGCGCATGTGCGGGAGTGACGTCATTGTGGCGTCTAGCTCATTATGCCTTGGTCTTACAGGCGTTAGTTTTTTTTTAAAGTGGGTTTATACCCACTTTAATGTTTATTGTATGTGAATGTTTACAATGGAGGGATTATAATCACTCTGTATTGGTTAGAACGTTATTGAAATGTCTCAAGGGATTTGCACAGCGGTGTTGGGATGAATTTGCACAGCAGTGTTGGGATTTGCACAGCGGTGTTGGGATGGTGTTGGGATTTGCACAGTGGTGTTGGGATGGTGTTGGGATTTGCACAGTGGTGTTGGGATTTGCACAGTGGTGTTGGGATTTGCACAGCGGTGTTGGAATTTGCACAGTGGTGTTGGGATTTGCACAGTGGTGTTGGAATTTGCACAGTGGTGTTGGGATTTGCACAGCGGTGTTGGGATTTGCACAGTGGTGTTGGGATTTGCACAGCGGTGTTGGAATTTGCACAGTGGTGTTGGGATTTGCACAGCGGTGTTGGGATTTGCACAGTGGTGTTGGGATTTGCACAGCGGTGTTGGAATTTGCACAGTGGTGTTGGGATTTGCACGGCGGTGTTGGGATTTGCCCGGCGGTGTTGGGATTTGCACAGTGGTGTTGGGATTTGCACAGTGGTGTTGGGATTTGCACAGTGGTGTTGGGATGAAGTTGGTTCACAATTATCCCAGAGTGATGGAACCATATAAAACATTCCTCCCCATTGGCAGTCACTGGCAGTGATCTTTATATCCTTCATAATGCGGCATGAAGAGGATAAATAACAAGGCCGCTGTCCACTAATACTGCATGAAAGGGGCTCATTAAAGAGATTTGTAAACCTCAGTTTTAGTAACAACAGAAGTGAGATGAGGCTCAGGTAAGTATAGTGGGGGTTGGGGGGAAGCTCTACACAAAAGGTTTTTATAACATGAATGTGTAGTATGGATTAAGGTGAGAAGAACCCGCCCAGCTTTACAAGCACTTTAACTCTTCAATGGGTCATTAATGGAGCACAAAGGGGATAATTATCACTGATGATAATACAGACATGACCAGTGTCAGTGATAATGAACCCTTCATACATCATTAGTGGTCAGGAGGAATGTTTATTAAAGATGAGTTCCAACCAAACGTGGAGCTTTAAGCCCTCCTCACCCTCTTACATCCCACATTTGGGGTGTCATATTTTTTTGGGAGGGGGAGTGCCCAGATACCACGTCCGCTCGGGCTGCCTAGGTGACTCCAGCGGAAGTTCTCCTCTCTCCTCTTTCTGTAAAGTCCTTCTAGACAGAGAACCTGTTATTATATAAAGAACCGAACATTAGCATATAAGCACTTAGTCATGTCATTTCATCATTAGTAAATCATATCATTATTTTTATCCAATGAATATGTCCATACAGGAAATGTAACAATTGTGCTGCCCCATAAGGATTATAGAGGTCCCGGGACTGAAGGGACAATAGTGATTGTAGTGTAGCGCCCCTCAGTGGGCTACTAGTGTTAGGTAAATGTAGTTTTTGGCCTCCCTGTAATCAGGGGGAGCGGTGATCGTTTGTTAGTGCCTGTTCTAGGTTCTGCTGACATAAATTTGAGGTTAAATATCTGCTACAGAAAAGAGGTTTCCCCCATTCAATGGGACTTTAAAGGCTCAGAGAGGAAACATAGATTTATAAACTGAAGTTTTATTATTAAAGAATTACATACAAAAGGTAGTAAATATATCAGAAATAGTACACAGTAAAAAGAAGGGGTACACAATGGCACAATGCAAAATCACACAGTATCAGTATTGGTATCTACATGCAGAGGTTGCATGGGCATATCCGACGCGTTTCAGAGTCACTTGGCTCCTCCCTCAGGGATAGCTCTGCAGATAGTGTGGATATAGTAAAGTTCCTCCAAACTGTCACACCAGTAAAAAACATCAAAGTTGTTCAACTGTCATCACATCCATAACCCCCCCATATTCCCACCTGGATGTGGAGCAGGCGGGGAGGGTGGGAGCCTCAACCAAGCGGGGGTCAGTTCAGCGTACACTGAGGCCACCTAATGTGGATGTGCCTGTAGTATCCAGATAGGGAGCTGTTCAAGACAGGTCAGAAATACATAGGTGACCACCAATAAACAGAGGTATATAAGCACACCAGGGGGCATCTAACACAGCTCTAATTATTGGACTCCTGCACCATGTCACACCGTACATCTAATGGTCAGCTGGTGAAGGATCAACTATTTTCCCCGCATCCCACTGAATTCTGGGATATAGGGGGTGGAGGAACTTAGACCCTGGCCAGTATATTCATACTTCTTCAGCCAATCCCTGGTCAGGAGAGTGAGTGACCAGCAGGGGGCTGAGAGGGGTATAAATAGGCTGGGGCTTGGAACGGCTCTCTCTTGTTCCTGGAGGAGTAAGACCCATCCTGAGGGCTGTGGTACTCCTGGGAGAATACCTGTGGGGTCCTGGCTCCTGCTTGGACTGGAGGACCTCTGGCCTAACCTCCCGAAGGAACACAGAAATCTCATCTGAGGATCCAAGACACAGACAACATGTACAGAAGATGACTGATACTGCAGGTGGCAACACACCATACAGGACACCGTGAGGACCTACCATGTGGATTCCAGGTAGACATGTGCAGAACAAAATCATGTGTTTAGTTTTGATTCGTTATTTACATAAATTTGTTTAGTTAATTTTGTTTCATTCGTTTAATTCGTTTTCGGGATTTGTTTTGTTTATTTGTTTTCGTATCGATTCAAAAAGTTTTCAAAACAATTTTGAATAGTTTTCAAATTTGAAAATTTTTCCAAAAATAATAAAATTGATTAGAAAATAAAGGAATAGAATAGAAAATAAATGTTTTTCTATTCTGTTCCTTTATTTTCTCTTCTATTTTATCATCTTTGGAGATGGAAAACTATTTGAATTTGAAAAGTATTCGAAAACAATTTGAATTCGAATTTCATCCGAATTCGAATTCCGTTATTTCAGATTACCGTATATACTCGAGTATAAGTCGAGGCCCTAATTTTGTCCTGTGCGTGTGTCATGTGTTCTGTGTATATGTGCATGTGTCATGTGTCCTGTGTATATGTGTCATGTGTCTTGTGTATATGTGTCATGTGTCATGTGTCCTGTGTATATGTGTCATTTGTCATGTGTCCTATGTATATGTGCATGTGTCCTGTGTATATGTGCATGTGTCATGTGTCCTGTGTATATGTGCATGTGTCCTGCGTATATGTGTCATGTGTCCTGTGTATATGTGCGTGTGTCATTTGTCCTCTGTATATGTGCATGTGTCATGTGTCCTGTGTATATGTGCATGTGTCATGTGTCCTGTGTATATGTGCATGTGTCCTGTGTATATGTGCGTGTGTCATGTGTCCTGTGTATATGTGCATGTGTCCTGTGTATATGTGCATGTGTATGTGTCCTGTGTATATGTGCATGTGTCATGTGTCCTGTGTATATGTGTCATGTGTCCTGTGTATATGTGCATGTGTTATGTGTCCTGTGTATACTGTATGTGCATGTGTCATGTGTACTGTGCATGTGTTATGTGTCCTGTGTATATGTGTCATGTGTATATGTGTCATGTGTTATGTGTCCTGTGTATATGTGTCATGTGTCCCGTTTATATGTGTCATGTGTATATGTGTCATGTGTCCTGTGTATATGTACATGTGTCATGTGTCCTGTGTATATGTGCATGTGTCATGTGTCCTGTGTATATGTGCATGTGTCATGTGTCCTGTGTATATGTGCATGTGTCATGTGTCCTGTGTATATGTGTCATGTGTCCTGTGTATATGTGCATGTGTCATGTGTATATGTGCATGTGTCATGTGTCCTGTGTATATGTGCATGTGTCCTGTGCATGTGTTATGTGTCCTGTGTATATGTGTCATGTGTATATGTGTCATGTGTCATGTGTCCTGTGTATATGTGTCATGTGTATATGTGTCATGTGTCATGTGTCCTGTGTATATGTGTCATGTGTATATGTGTCATGTGTCATGTGTCATGTGTATATGTGTCATGTGTCCTGTGTATATGTGTCATGTGTCCTGTGTATATGTGTCCTGTGTATATGTGTCCTGTGTCCTGTGTATATGTGTCATGTGTATATGTGTCATGTGTCCTGTGTATATGTGCATGTGTCATGTGTATATGTGCGTGTGTCATGTGTCCTGTGTATATGTGCATGTGCATGTGTCCTGTGTATATGTGCATGTGCATGTGTCCTGTGCATGTGTCATGTGTCCTGTGTATATGTGCATGTGTCATGTGTCCTGTGTATATGTGTCATGTGTCCTGTGTATATGTGTCATGTGTATATGTGTCATATGTCCTGTGTATATGTGTCATGTGTCATGTGTCCTGTGTATATGTGTCATGTGTCATGTGTATATGTGTCATGTGTCCTGTGTATATGTGTCTATGTGTCCTGTGTATATGTGCATGTGTCATGTGTATATGTGCGTGTGTCATGTGTCCTGTGTATATGTGCATGTGCATGTGTCCTGTGTATATGTGCATGTGCATGTGTCCTGTGCATGTGTCCTGTGTATATGTGCATGTGTCCTGTGTATATGTCATGTGTATATGTGTCATGTGTCCTGTGTATATGTGTCATGTGTCCTGTGTATATGTGTCATGTACCTGTGTCCTGTGTATATGTGCATGTGTCATGTGTATAAGTACCTGTGTGCATGTGTCCTGTGCATCCTCCATGTGCTGCTCTGCACTGATCAGCGTGTGCGGCGGCCATTCACTGTTCAAAAGCCGCGCCTCCTCCTCGTCCATGATAGGCAGAAAACATTTCCCAGCAGTCAGTGTACAGCCTATCACGGACATTCTCTCATCCTCATACCACGGACGAGGATGAGAGAATGTCCATGATAGGCTGTACACTGACTGCCTATCACAGACGAGGAGGCACGGCTTTTGAACAATGAGAGCCGAGAGCCGCTGCCGAATGTAATGTATCGCACGCTGGCCGCCGTCTGTCTGCATGACACGCTGATCATGTAGGCAGATGGCGGTGACTCGTGTATAAGTCGAGGGGGACACTTTCAGCCCCAAAAAAGGGGCTGAAAAATTCCACTTATACTCGAGTATATACGGTAGTTTAAATTTGGTACTATTCTAATTCCGAAATTTGGATACATCTGATTTTCCAAATAACGAAAATTCGTCCAAATTTTAATTCAGGACAAAACGAACCGCACATGTCTAATTCCAGGGACAGCAGAGCTCACAGCACTACACTCAGGATTATACTTCTGCTGAAGACTTCCTGTCTGGAATCTAGTTACCCTTCACATCAGGGCCATTTTTAAGGCAGGGCAAAAGGGGCAGCTGCCCTGGGCCCTGTCATTGTTGTGGGGCCCAAAGCAGCTGCCTCATACTTGCCAAGTATCCTGGTTTAAATTACCTCGTCCCTTGAGGTTTTAGTCCTGTGCTGTGTCCCAATATCTCAGTGTGAAGTGCTGCTACCAATGCTGCCCAGCTCTGCCCTATTGTTGTGTACAGATGACTCACCTGCAGATCCTGTGTTTACATGTAAATTACCGGCATTCATATGTAAATAGCGGTGGCATTCATATGTAAATAGCGGCGGCCAGTGGCATTGATTTGTATATCATGCCCCCCTGAGGTCATATCCACAGTAATCTTTAGCAACCAATCAACAAACAGAAATCATGTGCTGTAACCTCTAGCAACTAATCAGTGAGCCATAATGTGTGCTGTAATCTCTAGCAACCAGTCAGTGAGCGGTAATGATATACTGTAACCTCTGGCAACCAATCGCAATGGCTGTCTGATCTTATTCAGTAAACTGATTTTGAGTCTAGCTGCTATTTATTGTATGTCTCAGAACAGGTGGAGAGTAAAACTGCATGGGGGGCCCCAAGAAAAGTTTTGCCCAGGGTCCAATCAATGTTAAAGACGGCCCTGCTTCACATCCAAGAGGGAGGTTCTCACCCAGATTTAGTGTCCTCCATTAGACACTGACAAAAAATTTGTACGTTATCATTTCATTTGTTTTTTTGCTTTTTTCAGAAATTTGTAATTCGGAAATTCAGAATTTGAAAATCCTAAAATTCTGATTTTTGAATTTCCAAATTTTCGATTGTCGGATTTTCAAATTTCCGAATTTTCTAATTTCGAATTTTCGAATTCTGAATTTCCGAATTTTTGAATTCCGAATTCCAAATTCCAAATTTCAGAAATTCGAAAATTTGGAAATTCGAAAATCTGAAAATTCGAAAATCTGAAAAAAAGAGAAAAATCACTAAAATTCTAAATAATAACTAACTATTAAATTATAGGTGTTGGAATTTCCTTTTAAAATTTGGTTGTCTTGGAACGTAACGCATACAAATTTATATGAAGTTACGAACTTATCTGAAATAACGAATGCTGCATCTAAACAAATGGAATGGAACAAATTAATAATAAATAATAATAATAATAATAAAAAGGTTTTATTATTATTGTTATGTATTATTATGAAAGCGTTATGTTCCATTCTTTTAGATGCGGCATTCATTATTTCAGATAATTCGTAACTTTTCATCCTTATTTTCGAATTTTCAAATTTCCAAATTTTAGAATTTACAAATTTCCAAAATTCAGAATTTTCCAATTTCAAAATTTCGAATTTCTGAATTTTTACATTTTGGAAATTCGGAAATTGAAAAATTTGGAAATTCAAAATATGTCGGAATAAACGCATTTGTCAAAATTAATTAAAAACTAACTTGGAACTAAACGAATTGCACATGTCTGTCCTTCATTACAGTTTATTAGACATTTTGGAGTATCCTAAAACTTCCCCTCCCCCATCCCAGTTTTTTAAGCAAATAAACTACAAAAGGACATCCAAGGCCTGATCTATGACTTGATGGTGGAAATGCGTTGTGCCTGGCTGCTCTGGGCCTATCAGGGAATAGAACCTGGGACCAAGCAGCAGGACCAGTCTCGGGTCTGTGCTATACTAGTAATAGTCCAATCTGTCTGATTGTTATATCTATATCCAATCATTGATCAATATTCCCATATACAGAGCCGAGGATTTCCACTTCCTGAGACTGTATACCCCTCCCCCGTCACCTGTCCACACTACCACACCCACACCACAATCCCCGCCCCTCCACATCATAACCAATAGGAACAAGACTAGCACTGGCTGTATTCATAGTGATAATCATCACAGCCAATCACAGTGAGGGGGAGGAGCAATCACAGATCCATGGATTGGTCATGTAAAGGAACCTGTGAGGACAGAAATGTCGGAATTCTCATTGTGGATATTAAAGTGTGAGTCTAGACAAATCCTATTGTTCTAGATTTGGATGGAGTGGGGGAGGATTAGAACCCCTGACAGGTTTTTACTGTTATCCGGGGCTCCATTAGAGAGATTTCTCCTCACTTCCTGTCCTGGTGACAACAATTTATCAGACAGGAAATTAGGGAAAATCTACAACAGGGACACAGACAGAAATAAAGATCTGACAGGGGTTCTAATCCTTCCCCTACTCTACTAAAGAAGAGGATTTTTATTTCAGTGTTGCTGTTGGAGAGTTCCCCTCACTTCCTGTCTGGTAAAATGTTGTCACAGGAACAGGAAGTGAGGGGAAATCTCTCTAATGGAGCCCCAGATAGCAGAAAAAAAATCTGACAGAGGTTCTAATCCTCCCCCACTCCATCCAAAGCTGAAAATACCCCTTTCTTCTATAGATAGACAGTGATGGTGGAGACCCCAGGGCCGTCATCCTGATCCTGGCTACACTATGTAGTGTGTCACTGACCCAGAACAAGCATGCAGCCAGTGAAGGCTGAACAATCTGACCTCCTGCATGCTTGTTCCTGGTCAGTGACACACTAGGTAGTGAAGTGAGGTTTAGGATGAAGATGATGGCCCCGGAACCTGCAGCTTTATACATAAATCACTCATGTTTCCTGTCCTCTGCTTCCTCCTATTGGATGAGTATTCCACCAATCGCCAATCAGATAATCCACCTTGTGATGTCTCTGGGCAGATCTCTCACTTCTGATTCCCCCCACATATCTTTATACAATCTCCCTCTACCCCCCATACACATACCCCAGCATGGAGGGGCTCAGTGAAGGTGGTGGTGAAGGTGTGGAGATGTCGGATCGGGTCACACAGATCATAAAAGGAGATCCGCCCGGCCTCATAATCCAGATCTATCCTGACTCTCCCACTGGAGACATCGCCGGGTAATGGGGTCTTATTACTGTCATGTATCACTGAGAGCTGATCACCCCACAACTTCTCCAAACACCAGGACTTCTTATTATCTCCAATCCGTGACTGATCTCCTCTCCTGTCTATACTGGGGTAACACATCCCGACTCTCCAGAACCATGACCTCCCGACATCCACTTCCCAGTAATGTCTCCCTGAGGAGAACCTCTGACTGCTCATCACCTGATGATACTGAAACCTCTCTGGTGTTTCTGGGCGATTCTGATGTGATGAGAAGGATGCAGTTTTCCTGTCATCGGATATATGTAGCTTATTACCAGCTGTCCTCACATCCAGTAATATGTCTGTAACCCCCCTCTCTACATTTACCCCAGACATGATATCAGATAAACCTGTGTGTAATGTGTGTGAGATCCCCCCCACATCCAGATCCCCTTCATCATGGAGGAGTTTATCATGTCTCTCTCTGTCCTCATCATCTCCATCCTCAGTATCACACAAGTCACCTGTGTCTGATTCCTGTAGGACAGTCAGTGGATCCGTCATGTTACACAGCTCCTCAATGTCCCCCATCTTCCTGGACAGATCCTCCTTCTTTATTTCCAGATCCTGGACCAGATCATTGATTATCCCGGAGATCCGCTCTGCCTGCCCGGAGATTTCCCTCAGGACTCTCTTCTCCAGATCTTCCAGACGTCTCCTGAGGTATCTGAACAGGACAGTGACTCTCTCTGTTTCATCATCTGCTTCTCCTTGTACTTTCCTCCTGTGTTCCTGCAGACTCTGGACTCTTTTCTCCATCTCCTCTCTCTCTGTCATCAGTTTCTGCAGAACATTCCTCAGTTTCTTCTTCTTCATCTCAGAGGCTTCATCCACAGTCTCCACCTGGTGTCCCCGATGTTCTCCAGCCAAACTGCAGGACACACAGATACAGGTGGAGTCCTCAGTGCAGTAATACTCCAGGATCTTCTTATGGACGGAGCATTTCCTGTTCTCCAGGGAAGTGGTGGGGTCACATAAGACGTGTTCTGGTGACTTGCTGTGGACTCTCAGGTGATTGTCACACAGAGAAGCTTCACAATGCAGACAGGATATCACAGCAGGTACAGGAGTGTGAATACAGTAAGTACAGAAGACCCCGGACTCCTCCTCATCTGGCTGAGCAGACAGGAAATTCTCCACTATGTTCCGTAGTGTTATGTTCCTCTGAAGGACGGGGCATTTCCTGAATGTTTGTCTACATTCAGGACAGGAATAACCTCCAGACCTCTCCTGTGTATCCATCACACGACCAATACAGTCCCGGCAGAAGTTATGTCCACATTTCAGGGTTACAGGATCTGTATAAATGTTCAGACAGACGGAACATTCCAGCTCCTTCCTCAGATCAACAGACGCCATCACTGAGAGCAGAAGAGAGAAATGAAACTGAAAGTATCTGACACTCATTAACCAGTTCTGTACATTCTTACAAAGGGAGGGGCTGAGACACGTAGTCATAGGAACTTTCATACAGAGGAACACAGATAATACAATATCTCACAAAAGTGAGTACACCCCTCACGTTTATGTAAATATTTTATTCTATCTTTTCATGTGACAACACTGAAGAAATGACACTTTGCTACAATGTAAAGTAGTGAGTGTACAGCTTGTATAACAGTGTAAATTTTCTGTCCCCTTAATAGGGATGAGCTTCGTGTTCGAGTCAAACCCATGTTCGACTTGAACATCGTGTGTTCGCCCGTTCGTCGAATTACGAACGATATGGGCCGTTCATGCCAAATTCGAGTGGCGCATCATGGCCCATAATTCAGTGCGGCATCGCAGTGCATTGCTGGCTGATGATTGGCCAAGCATGCACTATGACCTGCATGCTTGGACAATCACAGCGCCGTCTGTACAGAGAGCCATAATTGGCCAAAGCGGTGGTTTAGTACATGCCCCACACTATATAAAGCTGTTCCTGTTATTCTCTTCCTACTGATAGGCAGGCAGGTGTTTTTACAGTATATACAGCTACCTGAAGAAAATTGCTGGTATTCTTCTGATCCTATTAGTACAGTACAGGCAGCTGCAGTATTTACAAGTTAGTGTAGTGCGTCCTCTGCACAATGTGCACCTAAAGATACCTGAAGAAAATTGCTGGTATTCTTCTGATCCTATTAGTACAGTACAGGCAGCTGCAGTATTTACAAGTTAGTGTAGTGTGTCCTCTGCACAGTGTGCACCTAAAGCTACCTGAAGAAAATTGGTAGTGTTTTTCTGAACCTATTAGTACCACAGGCAGCTGTAGTATTTACAAATTAGTGTAGTGCATCCTCTGCACAGTGTGCATCTAAAGCTACCTGAAGAAAATTGGTGGTGTTCTTCTGATCCTATTAGTACAGTACCGCAGGCAGCTGCAGTATTTACAAATTAGTGTAGTGCGTCCTCTGCACAGTGTGCACCTAAAGCTACCTGAAGAAAATTAGTGGTGTTCTTCTGATCCTATTAGTACAGTACCGCAGGCAGCTGCAGTATTTACAAATTAGTGTAGTGCGTCCTCAGCACAATGTGCACCTAAAGATACCTGAAGAAAATTGGTGGTGTTCTTCTGATCCTATTAGTACCGCAGGCAGCTGTAGTATTTACAAGTTAGTGTAGTGCGTCCTCTGCACAGTTTGCACCTAAAGCTACCTGATAAAATTGGTGGTGTTCTTCTGATCCTATTAGAACAGTACTGCAGGCAGCTGCAGTATTTACAAGTTATTGTAGTGTGTCCTCTGCACAGTGTGCACCTAAAGCTACCTGAAGAAAATTAGTGGTGTTCTTCTGATCCTATTAATACCACAGGCAGGCAGCTACAGTATTTACAGTTAGTGTAATGTGTCCTCTGCACAGTGTGCACCGAAAGCTAACTGATAAAATTGGTGGTGTTGTTCTGATCCTATTAGAACAGTACTGCAGGCAGCTGCAGTATTTACAAGTTATTGTAGTGTGTCCTCTGCACAGTGTGCACCTAAAGCTACCTGAAGAAAATTGCTGGTGTTCTTCTGATCCTATTACTACCACAGGCAGGCAGCTACAGTATTTACAGTTAGTGTACTGCGTCCTCTGCGCAGTGTGCACCTAAAGCTACCTGAAGAAAATTGCTGTTGTTCTGCTCCTATTAATACCACAGACAGGCAGCTACAGTATTTACAGTTAGTGTACTGCATCCTCTGCACAGTGTGCACCTAAAGCTACCTGAATAAAATTGGTGGTGTTCTTCTGATCCTATATTAATACCACAGGCAGGCAGTTACAGTATTTACAGTTAGTGTACTGCGTCCTCTGCACAGTGTGCACCTAAAGCTACCTGAATAAAATTGGTCGTGTTCTTCGGATCCTATATTAATACCACAGGCAGGCAGTTACAGTATTTACAGTTAGTGTACTGTGTCCTCTGCACAGTGTGCACCTAAAGCTACCTGAAGAAAATTGGTGGTGTTCTTCTGATCCTATTAGTATCTCAGGCAGCTGTAGTATTTACAAGTTAGTGTAATGCGTTCTCTGCACAGTGTGCACCTAAAGCTACCTGAAGAAAATTGGTAGTGTTCTTCTGATCCTATTAGTACAGTACCGCAGGCAGCTGCAGTATATACAAATTAGTGTAGTGCGTCCTCTGCACAGTGTGCACCTAAAGCTACCTGAAGAAAATTAGTGGTGTTCTTCTGATCCCATTAATACCACAGGCAGGCAGCTACAGTATTTATAGTTAGTGTAGTGTGTCCTCTGCACAGTGTGCACCTAAAGCTACCTGAAGACAATTGCTGTTGTTCTGCTCCTATTAATACCACAGGCAGCTACAGTATTTACAGTTAGTGTACTGCGTCCTCTGTACAGTGTGTACCTAAAGCTACCTGAAGAAAATTGCTGTTGTTCTGCTCCTATTAATACCACAGACAGGCAGCTACAGTATTTACAGTTAGTGTACTGCATCCTCTGCACAGTGTGCACCTAAAGCTACCTGAATAAAATTGGTGGTGTTCTTCTGATCCTATATTAATACCACAGGCAGGCAGTTACAGTATTTACAGTTAGTGTACTGCGTCCTCTGCACAGTGTGCACCTAAAGCTACCTGAATAAAATTGGTCGTGTTCTTCGGATCCTATATTAATACCACAGGCAGGCAGTTACAGTATTTACAGTTAGTGTACTGTGTCCTCTGCACAGTGTGCACCTAAAGCTACCTGAAGAAAATTGGTGGTGTTCTTCTGATCCTATTAGTACAGTGGTTCTCAACTCCGGTCCTCAGGGCCCACTAACAGGCCAGGTTTGCAAGATAACTGAAATACATCACAGGTGATATAATTTGCTGCTCAGTGATTGCAGTATTCTTGTCTGTATCTCCCCAAGGTAATACTTAAAATCTGGCCTGTTGGTGGGTCCTGAGGACTGGAGTTGAGAACCACTGTATTAGTATCTCAGGCAGCTGTAGTATTTACAAGTTAGTGTAATGCGTTCTCTGCACAGTGTGCACCTAAAGCTACCTGAAGAAAATTGGTAGTGTTCTTCTGATCCTATTAGTACAGTACCGCAGGCAGCTGCAGTATATACAAATTAGTGTAGTGCGTCCTCTGCACAGTGTGCACCTAAAGCTACCTGAAGAAAATTAGTGGTGTTCTTCTGATCCCATTAATACCACAGGCAGGCAGCTACAGTATTTATAGTTAGTGTAGTGTGTCCTCTGCACAGTGTGCACCTAAAGCTACCTGAAGACAATTGCTGTTGTTCTGCTCCTATTAATACCACAGGCAGCTACAGTATTTACAGTTAGTGTACTGCGTCCTCTGCACAGTGTGTACCTAAAGCTACCTGAAGACAATTGCTGGTGTTCTCATACTAATAATACTACAGGCAGGCAGTTGATTCTGCTAGCTGCAGTATCAGTATATATATACATCCCAGCTTTGTGCAGCTACATCTCTCTGCAGGCCATTAGTATGGCTGGAAGGCCGACAAGGAGAGGCAGACAGTCACAAGCCAATAAAAGAGGGCAAGCAGGCTCTATGTCTAGAGGCAACAGTGCTTGTCATTGAGACGGTGCATCCTCATCAGCGTGTGGCCGTGGGACACGCTTGTCCTTTTTTTAGGCAGCTGGCCGTGTTGAGCCGCAACATGCGGAAGACTTGGTAGAGTGGATGACCAAGCCGTCCTCATCCTCCCTCACCCAGGCTCAGGGTACTTTGTCTGGCAAAGTAGCTGCCAACGCGGCCTCTTCCCTCAAATCAGGCGTTGTATACGCTGGAAGCTGTGATGCGTAGCTGACACACTGCAATACTTGATACAAACAGGGGTTTCCTCTCCTCTTGCCTCAGTATATTACTCTGGTCTGCACACACCCGGGAGGGACGGGGGTTGGTGAGATTTTATGTCCCAGTAAAAGGGACTTCCAACAAATAATACCCATTAGTGATAATCATTATGTTCCTATGATAACAACTATACCAGCAACAATGTCCAATATTATTCCAATTTGGAAAGTTTTAAAGTAATTCAACGAAACATATCAAAAATGAAGTGCTCTTTTTTGCTACATCCCTGAAGAAGGACAAAAATAGTATTTACTCCGAAACGCGTTGGGTGTGAACAAGAGCCCTCGTACAATTAGTTGTTTGGAAACAATACTATTATTTATTGTTCTTGTAATATGTTCCGTCGAATGTATGATTTAGTATGTTTTTAATCTATGTGATGTTAAAATAAAAATCTTTTTTACTCTTTACACTTTTTAACATGTACTCAATATTTAAATTTGTTAGCAAGTGCCGGTAAAGTCCACTCAGGGGAATTGTCTTTTCTCATACATATGTAATTGGATGTGGCACTGCTCCCTTTTGGCCTAGGGAAGCTAATCACCCTATCTATCACACAGGAAGAGGAGGGGGAGGAGGAGGATTGTGTCAGTACGGAAGTGGAGCCTGGCACTTAGCATCAGCAGCAGTCTTTAAGAGATCAGTCCCAAGAAACACATGGACTTGTACGTGGCTGGGAGGAGGTGGCTGCAGACCATGTCGTCCTTAGTGACCCAGAGGACTCCGGACCGAATGCCTCAGCAAACCTACGCTGCATGGCCTCCCTGATCCTGCAAAGCCTGCGTAAGGATCCTCATATTCGTGGTATCAAGGAGAAGAACCAATACTTGCTGGCAACCCTCCTTGATCCCCGTTACAAGGGTAAGTTTGCGGACCTTATCTTGCCGTCGCAGAGGGAGCAGAGGATGAAACATCTTCGAGAGGCCTTGCAGAAAGGTCTGTGCAATGCGTTCCCAGAGACTGGGAGGTTACAAACTCCTGTTTCTGGACAACGTGTTGCTGAGGCTTCGGTCAGTCAAAGAAGGAGCGGTGGAGAAGGTGGCCGTCTGACCGATGCGTTCAGACAATTTTTTAGTCCGCAGCCCCAAGGTATGATCGGTTCCAGCAACCATCGCCAGCGTCTGTTTTACATGGTGCAGTAATACCTAGGGGCAAGATCTGACTTGGACACCTTTCCCACCGAAAATCCTCTGGGTTACTGGGTCTTGAGGATGGATCACTGGCCAGAGCTTGCACAGTATGCAATTGAGCTACTGGCCTATCCTGCATCCAGCGTTCTTTCGGAACGCACATTCAGTGCTGGAGGCTTTGTAACCGATCACAGGGTGCGCCTGTCCACCGACTCGGTCGATCGACTGACCTTCATAAAAATGAATCAGTCTTGGATCACCACCAGATACCAAGCACCTGATGCTGATGTAACCGAATATTTTTTTTTTGAAATGTCAGATCCCTTCAAGACTGCCTATGCTGATGCTGAGTGACTAACCTGTTATGCTGAGTGACTATCCTCTTCCTCCTCAAAGATCATGCTGATAGCTTGGAAGAATATTTTTGGTTCTGGACAAAGCCACCAGTGTCTAAGGCCCAATTTTTCAGCCCATGTTTAACAGGGGCGTGTAATTACAATTTTTGATGCAATACTTTGCAGCAGGGCTCGTTCCTGCTTTCCAACTAGAGTGTCTGTGAGGGGTTGCAGTGTTGTGGCACCAGCACCAGTGCCTAAGGCCCAATTTTTCTGCCCCTGTTCAACAGGGGCATGTAATTACAATTCTTAATCTAATATTTCACAGCAGGGCCCTGTGAGGGCTTACAGTGTTGTGGCCACAACAACACCTAAGGCCCATATATAGGGCAGGCCCCTACTTTCAAACATCCAACTTACAAACGACTCCTACTTGCAAACGGAAGGAGACAACAGGAAGTGAGATGAAATCTACCCCTAGGAAGGGAAATTCTCTCCTGTAAGAGTTAATATGGGAGAAACGTTTCTCCTTTCCACTGATGCTTTATCACCAATCCTTGTTTTACAAAAAACCCCAAATTTTCAAAAAACTTTTGTCATTGGGACAAAAAGTGAGGTGAAATCTTCTGAAGAGGAGCACAAACAGCAAAACAAATGTCACAGGGGTGATAACCCTTCCCTATGTTTTCCAAAAGGCTTAAAATAGATTTTTTGGCTGGAGCTAAACACATTAAAAATGTACCAGTTCAAAATTACAAAGAGATTCTACTTAACAACAAACCTACAGTCCCTGTCTAGTTTGCACCGCCTGTATACTGCTGTTCAGAGTACAGAGCCTGTATACTGCTGTTTCCTTTTTTAATTTGGGTGCGGGGTTCCCCTTAATATCCATACAAGACCCAAAGGGCCTGGTAATGGACTGGGGGGTACCCATGCCATTTGTCTCACTGATTTTCATCCATATTGCCAGGACCCGACATTACATTAAAGCCGCAAGCAGTTTTAAATGACTTTTAAATGACTTGTTTTCCTTTAAAAATTTTATTTTGTGCAGGGACTGTTCTAAGCACAGGAAACACGCGCCACTTTACAGGCATACTATAGACACCCCCCAGGTACGATATTTAAAGGAATATTTCACTTTTTTTTTTTACTTTAACCACTTCCTGCCCGGCCCATAGCAGATGACGGCCGGGCGGTGGTTCAGTTATCCTGACTGGGCGTCATATGACGTCCAGCAGGATAACATGGCGCCGCGCGCCCACGGGGGCGCGCATCGTGGCGATCGGTGGATCGGTGTGTCAATCTGACACCCCGCTACACCGATCTTGGTAAAGAGCCTCCGGCGGATCAGCCGTGTCCAATCACGGCTGATCACAATGTCAATAGGAAGAGCCATTGATCGGCTCTTCCTCATTCGCGTCTGACAGACGCGAGTAGAGGAGAGCCGATCGGCGGCTCTCCTGACAGGGGGGGTCTGTGCTGATTATTTATTAGCACAGCCCCCCCTCGGATCACCACACTGGACCACCAGGGATCGCCACTAGGACCACCAGGGAAGGGGCAACATGTGGATGGCCAGGTATGTACCCCATGGCCATCCACACGTGCCCAGTGTGCCCAGTCAGTGCCCAATCTGTGCCAATCAGTGCCCACAAATGGGCACTGATTGGCACCATTATGTTGCAGTGATGCCCAGCCAAGCCACCCTTAGGGGCATCAGTTCAAACAATCAGTGTCATCAGTGCCACCCATCAGTGTCCATCGGTGCCACCTGTCAGCGCCCATCCATGCCCATCAGTGCCCACTTATCAGTGCCCATCCATGCCCATCTGTGCCAACTATCAGTGCCACCCATAAGTACCCATCAATGCCACCTACGAGTGCCCATCAATGCCACCTACGAGTGCCCATCAGTGCCGCCTATGAGTGCCCATTGGTGCCACCTATGAGTGCCCATCAGTGCCGCATACCAGTGCCACCTATCAGTGCCCATCAGTGCCACCTATCAGTGCCCATCAGTGCCGCCTATCAGTGCCCATCATCAGTGCCATCAGTGCCACCTCATCAGTGCCACCTCATTGGTGCCACCGCATCGGTGCCCATCAGTGCCGCCGTATCAGTGCCCATCATTGAAGAAGAAAACATACTTATTTTAAAAAAATGTTAACGGAAACAAAGAAAAACATTTTTTTCCAAATTTTCGGTCTTTTTTTATTTGTTGCGCAAAAAATGAAAAACCGCAGAGGTGATCAAATACCACCAAAAGAAAGCTCTATTTGTGGGAACAAAATGATAAAAAATTTGTTTGAGTACAGTGTAGCATGACCGCGCAATTGTCATTCAAATTGCGACAACGCTGAAAGCTGAAAATTGGCTTGGGCGGGAAGGTGTCTAAGTGCCTGGTATTGAAGTGGTTAAGCATTATTAAAATCACTGCTCCCGAAAAAACGGCCGTTTTTAAAACTTTTTTTGCATTGATACATGTCCCCTGGGGCAGGACCCAGGTCCCCAAACACTTTTTAGGACAATACCATGCATATAAGCCTTTAAAATGAGCACTTTTTCGAACGTTCGAGTCCTATAGACGTCAATGGGGTTCTAACGTTCGTGCGAATTTTCGGTCCGTTCGCAGGTTCTGGTGCGAACAGAACTGGGGGGTGTTCGGCTCATCCCTAGTGGGGATATTTAATATTGAGATGAAGTGGGATTATTATTGTTTTCTATGGAATGACAGAAGGGAACGCCCATAGAGAATATTGGGAAGTAAAATAGAAACTCATTTTCAGGCAAATCTGAGAAGCTCAGCAGATTGTCCGCCGACGTCATCGGTCACAATGCCATACTATACCATGCTGACTCTCCGATTTGACTCTTCCGGTATTTTTTGTGTATGGAGGAGCCACAGACTCCGCCTCTTGCGGAATGCCCTGGGTTGTCTACCCGAGCCTCCATACCTCGAAAATAAGACATTTAAAATATGTGCGAACGACCGGGCGACCGCCAAGAGGAGCGTCGCCCAGCACAGTTTCGCCGTTTGCCCGTGTTTTGCTTTTTTCTCCTTTGCGGCTTTACCACAAGGAACCTCGCCTGGTCCCTTTACCTCAGGCACCGTAATCTGCCTTCTGGCGCCTGTGATAGCGGTCCCTATTCAGTCATCATCGTGAACTGAAATACAGCCAATGGACGCGCCTCTGTGAGACACGTAGGGAGAAGCTCGATATCGTGCAAATGTAGACAAGGGTGTGATATCATTTTTTGGCCCAGTCACAAATTTTTGCACTGTCCAGCGTTTGCGCTAGGAATTTTTAATTGAAATGTTTGCATTCCTGGCTGCAGAGGTGCAAACAGCCACCAGGTGTCATAAAGGAGTTGGTTTTAGTTGTCATTTCAAATATCAGCCACTAGATGTCACTGTTGTATTAACTTTCATTTGATTGTGTTGTAAGCACTAGAAAAGACTCAAATACTTTTTTTAAAGATTGATGAAATGTTATCAAGTCCTGAACTGGTCAGTATAAAATTACATCTGTATGATTTATCATTTTGTGTTTAGAGGGTTTGGTTCATTTTGTCATTTAGTTCATAAAAATGTTACATTTATATTTTTGGTTGATCGCATATATTATAAAATATTATTTACTGTTCCTTATTTAGTGTAACTATTCCTTATGTTTAGTGATTACACAACCACTCATTGCTTTTCTATATCTTTTTGCTAATGTCTAATCTACTTTTACTGCCTGATCAAAAATAACCAATAAATATTATATTTGAGAAAAAAATAATAATATGAACCTAGAACATTTGGGAGCATAAAGGTGAGCTGTCACCTAGGGAGAATAAAGAGAACATGTCATGTATAGGAGTATAAATAGCACTTGTAATGTATAGGACATTAAAGAGAACCAGTCACCAAAAAAAAAAAAAATGAAAAAAGTTTTATATCTTGAAAGCCAGAAGACTCTAAAATATTTGATCTCTGCCAGAACCAAAAAGGACTCAGGATTTGGGCAGTACAGTAGCTTTGTGATCAGCACTACTGCCATACAGCCCTAAGGTTCCTGGCATGGAGTGAGGATCTTCATTCCCCACATCCAGAGGAGTAGCTAGTCTAGAACCTTCAGTGCCGAGACCCCATGAAAGGCCCCCCTGACCTCGGACACCGGGGACCTTTCCACCAATCCCTTTACTCCTGTCATGGGGCCCTTTATTACGGACCCGCAGCAGGACCCTTTCCCATATCCTGCAGCAGGCCCCCTTTCTGCCATCTTGGGTAGGGATGCCACCCTTTCTTCAAGTCAAACTCGAGCATTTTAGCGTCTCTCAGGGATACCACATGGAGGTATCTAGCAAGGATGACCTGATTGGTAGGCTATACCTTAAGATATCATGAATCAGGCTGAAAGAAGTTAAGTGAGGTTTATTAGGACAAATAACACAATTCTGACACCAACACCCAGGGGCGTCGGGAGGGGGTGGCTAGACGTGGCTCTAGCCCCGAATGTGACCCCGAAAAGCCCCGAGTCTCGGCCATTTATTTTAAAATTATTAGCCCCGAGTCCCCCATGAAAGTGCAGCGCCGCACTGCGCATGAGCGAGCACAAAGTCCGGTCACGCGAGCTGCGGCGCCTAACTCCGAGTGACCGAGACTATTGGACGTCACACGGTCCCGCCCACGATCCCGGCATTGGACCAGTGAGACATCCATCATAGGCGCCGCGCTGCCATGTCCTATGATGGACATCACACTGGTCCAATGAATGCCAGGATCGCGGGACGTGTGACGTCATTCTAGGCACGCGCGGCCGGCCCGGAGAGACACACTGCGTCTGCGCACGGCCACGGCGGGATGAAAAGCGCGCACTTGCACTTGAGTCTTGAGGACCGATCTGACCCCGAGCGGCGAGCATGGCCGAGTGACATAGCAGGTCCCGCCCTCTGGAGCCTGCAGTGCTTATGATGGACGTCCCACTGGGCCAATGCCGGGACCGCGGGACATGTGACGTCCATCATAGGCGCTGTAGGCTTCAGAAGGCGGGAATTACAATGCACTACGAGATCCCCGCTCGGCTCTCCTCTCCTGTCATGGCTCTGGCTGCCTGGAGTCACCAGTGGAGTGCCTGCTGCAGTGCTATCTAGTCTACTCTACTCTGATGGGCACGCCACACAGTACAGCTGAGCTGCAGGAGGACTCAGAGGTCACGTCACGTGAAGTCTAGTCAGGTAGGTCACTCAGTGTGTGTCAGGTAGGTCAGTGTGTGTCAGGTCAGTGTGTGTCAGGTAGGTCAGTGTGTGTCAGGTCAGTATATGTCAGGTCAGTGTGTGTCAGGTAGGTCAGTGTGCGTCAGGTAGGTCAGTGTGCGTCAGGTAGGTCAGTGTGCGTCAGGTAGGTCAGTGTGTGTCAGGTAGGTCAGTATATGTCAGGTCAGTGTGTGTCAGGTAGGTCAGTATATGTCAGCTCAGTGTGCGTCAGGTAGGTCAGTGTGCATCAGGTAGGTCAGTGTGCGTCAGGTAGGTCAGTGTGCGTCAGGTAGGTCAGTGTGCGTCAGGTAGGTCAGTGTGTGTCAGGTAGGTCAGTATATGTCAGGTCAGTGTGTGTCAGGTAGGTCAGTATATGTCAGCTCAGTGTGTGTCAGGTAGGTCAGTGTGCGTCAGGTAGGTCAGTGTGCGTCAGGTAGGTCAGTGTGCGTCAGGTAGGTCAGTATATGTCAGGTCAGTGTGTGTCAGGTAGGTCAGTATATGTCAGCTCAGTGTGCATCAGGTAGGTCAGTGTGCCTCAGGTAGGTCAGTGTGCGTCAGGGATGACCCCCCCACCCCCCCAGTGCCAGGCGCGGACCTCGGGCTGAAGCCCCTGGTCTTTTTGCCACCTAGCAACGCCCCTGCCAACACCAGTAAACCATAAACAATATAAGTGACACTGAAACATGAAAGTTCAGCAACCCAAATAACAACTCAATAATAGCCTCTTGGTGCTGCCTGCCTTTGACTCTAGCCTCTTGGTGCTGCCTGCCTTTGACTCTAGCCTCTTGATGCTCCCTGCCTTTGACTTTAGCCTCTCGGTGCTGCTTGCCCTTGACTTTAGCCTCTCGGTTGACTCTAGCCTCTCGGTCTGCCTGCTCTTGACTCCAAGCCTCTCGGTCTGCCTGCTCTTGACTCCAAGCCCCTTGGCCTGCCTGCCCTTGACCCCAAGCCCCTCTGCCTGCCTGCCCTTGACCCCAAGCCTCTCTGTCGGCCTGTTCTTGACTCAAGGCTCCCCTCCAGCCTCCCCTTCGCTCGCCAAGCTGAACTATGACCCTTAAGCCCACAGGCTGAAATAAGTTAAATGAGGTTTATTAGGACAAATAACACAATTATGACACCAGTAAACCATAAACAATATAAGTGACACTGAAACATGAAAGTGCAGCAACCCAAATAACTGGCTATGTAGGTCAGAACTGGACAATAAACAGGGGTAGCAGGGAGCAAGGTACAGGGAGCTGGAAGAAGGGAACAGGGTGCAGGGTACAGGGAGCTGGAAGAAGGGAACAGGGTGCAGGGTACAGGGAGCTGGAAGAAGGGAACAGGGTGCAGGGTACTGGGAGCTGGAAGAAGGGAACAGGGTGCAGGGTACAGGGAGCTGGAAGAAGGGAACAGGGTGCAGGGTACAGGGAGCTGGAAGAAGGGAACAGGGTGCAGGGTACAGGGAGCTGGAAGAAGGGAACAGGGTGCAGGGTACTGGGAGCTGGAAGAAGGGAACAGGGTGCAGGGTACAGGGATCGGGAAGAAGGGAACAGGGTGCAGGGTACAGGGAGCTGGTCACAGATGCAGGTACAAGAGAAGTACCCAGGAGCAGGTCCAGAAACAAAGATCAGGCAGGGACCATCCTCACAGGAAGAACACTGAAGAACTGAACTCCAGTTAAGGGAACAATTGTATACCTTCCATCAGCACTTATTTACTGGGGCATAAAGCAAACAATGAGAAGCTACATCCTCCTTTCCTCCTTCCCATCAAGGGAGGCAGCTTTACATTCACAAGACCCCACATTTCTCAATGAAGCAGCCTTACAGTATCCCTCAGATCTTTTTTGATAGTACAGATAGTACAGACAGCTAGGGATGGGCTTTATGTTCAGGTCGAACATGAGTTCGACTCTCACATTGGCTGTTCGCCCGTTTACCGAATAGCTAACCATTTGGGGTGTTTGCAGCAAATTCGAAAGCCACGGAACACCCTTTAAAAGTCTATGGAAGAAATCAAAAGTGCTAATTTTAGAGATTAATATGCAAGTTATTGTCATAAAAAGTGTTTGGGGACCTGGGTCCTGCCCCAGGGGACATGAATCAATGCAAAAAAGTTTCAAAAACTGCAGTTTTTTCGGGAGCAGGGATTTTAATAATGCTTAAAGTGAAACAATAAAAGTGAAATATTCCTTTAAATTTCGTACCTGGGAGTGTATATAGTATGCCTGTAAAGTGGCGCATGTTTCCCGTGTTTAGAACAGTCCGAGAGCAAAATGACATTTCTAAAGGAAAAAAGTAATTTAAAAGTACTCGCGGCTATAATGAATTGCAATGCAATACACATTGAAAAAAAACGGCATGGGATTCCCCCCCAGTCCATTACCAAGCCCTTTGGGTCTGGTGTGAATATTAAGGTTGAACCCCGAACCAAAATTTAAAAAAAAAATTGCATGGGGGTCCCCCCAAATTCCATACCAGGCCCTTCAGGTCTGGTATGGACATTAAAGGGAACCCCGTGCCAAAATTTAAAAAAAATGGCTTGAGGGTCCCCCTCAAAAGCCATACCAGACCTGAAGGGTCTGGCATGGCTTTTAAGGGGAACCTCGCTCCAAATTTTTTTTAAAAATGGCATCGCGGTCCCCCCAAAAATCCATACCAGTCCCTTATCCGAGCACGCAACCTGGCAGGCCGCAGGAAAAGAGGGGGGACGAGAGAGCACCACCCTCCTGAACCGTACCAGACCACATGCCCTCAACATGGGGAGGGTGCTTTGGGGTAGAACCCCAAAGCACCTTGTCCCCATGTTGAGGGGAACAAGGGCCTCATCCCCACAACCCTTGCCCATTAATTGTGGGGGTCTGCGGGCGGGGGGACTTATCGGAATCTGGAGGCCCCCCTTTAACAAGCGGACCCCCAGATCCCAGCCCCCCGTGTGAATTGGTAATTGGGTACAAATGTTCCTCCCCTGCTTCTTCCTCTATCTTCCTCTGCTTCATCCTCTGAATTGTCAAAAACTGGCTATTGTCTTTTTTTAAATTTTTGACACTTTTTTGTGAAATGGTAGGGGTACATTTGTACCCCATTACCAATTAACACAGGGGGGACTGGGATCTGGGGGTCCTCTTGTTAAAGGGGGCTTCCAGATCCCGATAAGCCCCCCACCCGCAGACTCCTACAACCACCGGGCTAGGGTTGTGGGGATGAGGCTCTTGTCCCCATCACCATGGGGACAAGGTGCTTTGGCTCATGTTGAGGACATGTGGCCTGGTATGGTTCAGGAGGGGGGGTGCTCTCTCGTCCCCCCCTCTTTTCCTGCGGCCTGCCAGGTTGCGTGCTCGGATAAGGGTCTGTATGGATTTATGGGGGGACCCCACGACAATTTTTTTTTATTTTGGCGCGGGGTTCCCCTTAATATCCATACCAGACCTAAAGGGTCTGGTATGGAATTTGGGGGGACCCCCACGCAATTTTTTTTTTTACATTTTGGTTTGAGGCTCCCCTTAATTTTCAAACTAGACCCAAAGGGCCTGGTAATGGACTGTGGGGGAATCCCATGCCTTTTTTTTCAATGACTTTTATGTGTATTGCCGGGACCAACAATTCATTAATAGCCGTGAGCACTTTTAAATGACTTTTTTTCCCTTTAGAAATGTTATTTTGCTCTCAGACTGTTCTAAACACGGGAAACATGCGCTACTTTACAGGCATACTATAGACACCCCCAAGGTATGAAATTTAAAGGAATATTTCACTTTTATTGTTTCACTTTAAGCATTATTAAAATCCCTGCTCCCGAAAAAACTGCAGTTTTTGAAACTTTTTTGCATTGATTCATGTCCCCTGGGGCAGGACCCAGGTCCCCAAACACTTTTTATGACAATAACTTGCATATTAGCCTTTAAAATTAGCACTTTTGATTATTCACGTTCGTGTCCCATAGACTTTAATGGTGTTCGCGTGCTCAAGCACATTTTTTGCCTGTTCGCATGTTCTGCTGCGAACCGAACCGGGGGGGGGGTGTTCAGCTCATCCCTACAGACAGCTATCAAAGTGAAGGTAATTCCAGTCCTCTAGTCAGAAGCTTCATTCTTCCTACCTGTTTCCCATCTAGGAAGACAGTTTCACAATCACAAGGACACTTTTTTGTCCAGGAAACATCCTGGAATATACCTTAACTCATTTTTAAAAGGATGGCCAGCTTTGTATGCATAGCTAATTGCTGTCCTGTAGTCAGGAGCTTCATCCTCCCTATCTGCTTCTTACTATCTAGGAAGCTAGTTTCACACTCAATGACTATTTTTGTCCAGGAAAAAGCAGGAAAATTTCCCTTAACCCATTTTTTATAGGATGTCCAGCTTGGTGCGCATAGCTAATAACTGTCTTAGACAGGTATCTGCACCCCCCTCCCCCCTGAAAGGTGCCAAATGTGACCCTGGAGGGGGGAGGCTTCCGAAAAGCGGAGGTTCAATTTTTGTGTGAACCTCCACTTTAAATTAACTCATTTTTAAAAGGATGGCAAGCTTTGTATGCATAGCTAATTGCAATCCTGCACTCAGCAGCTTCATCCTCCCTATCTGCTTATTATCATCTAGGAAGCCAGTTTAACACTAACAAGACTATGTTTGTCCAGGAAACAGCCTGAAAATTTCCATTAACCAATTTTTTTAGGATGTCCAGCTCGGTGCGCATAGATAATTGCAATCCTGTACTGAGGAGCTTCATCCTCCCTATCTGCTTCTTCCCATCTAGGAAGCCAATTTCAAACTCACAAGGACTATTTTTGTCCATGAAACAGCTTGAAAATTTCCTTTAACTCTTTTTGGATAGTATGGCTGGCTTGGCACAAATAGCTAATTGCAGTCCTGTAGTCAGGGGCTTCTTTTCCCACAATCGCTTTTCATCTGAGTAAGACTGCTTCATTTTTTTATTACTGGGGCATCGAGCTAACAATTGACAGCTACTCCCCCTCCTCCAATGAGAAGATACAGCCTGCTTCCCATCAAAGGAGGCAGCTTGGCACCCACAAGGCCCCACCTTTCTCCTTGATGGAGCCCTTACAATTTCCCTTAACTCTTTTTTGAAAGCACCTCCAGTTTGGCATGCGCAGTTAATTGAGTTTGTTCAGTCAGAAACTTCATCCAATGAGAAACTTCATCCTCCCTGTCTGCTTTCCATCTAGGGAGGCAGCTTCAACCTCACAAGGCCACACCTTGTGCCCCAGAAGTCACAGAGGTTTTTATGTTCTGGTATGGATTTTTGGGGGGACCCCACACCATTTTTTTTTAATTTTGGCGCGGGGTTCCCCTAAAAATCCATACCAGACCTCAAGGATACGGTATAGATTTTGAGGGGGACCCCACGCCATTTTTAAAAAAAAATTTGGCCGGGGTTCCCCTTAATATCCATACCAGACCTGAAAGGCCTGGTATGGAATTTAGGGGGACCCCCCACACCATTTTTTTTTAAATTTTGGTTCGGGGTTCCCCTGTGGGGAATTCCCATGCCGTTTTTATCACTGAACTTTTATGTGAATTGTCAGACCGGCAATTAATTAATAGCCGCGAGTAGTTTTAAATGACTTTTTTTCCTTTGAAATGTCATTTTGCTGTCAGACTGTTCTAAACACAGGAAACATGCGCCCCTTTACAGGCATACTATAGACACCCCCAGCTATGAAATTTAAAGGAATATTACACTTTTATTGTTTCACTTTAAGCATTATTAAATCACTGCTCCCGAAAAAACGGCCGTTTTTAAAACTTTTTGCTGCATTGATACATGTCCCCTGGGGCAGGACCTGGGTGCCCAAACACTTTTTATGACAATACCATGCATATAATCATTTAAAATGAGCACTTTTCATTTCTCCCATAGACTTTTAAAGGGTGTTCTGCGGCTTTCGAATTTGCCGCGAAAACCCCAAATTGTTCGCTGTTCGGCGAACTGGCGATCAGCTGATGTTCGAGTCGAACATGAGTTCGACTCGAACTCGAAGCTCATCCCTAGTGCTCAGCTGGAAAAGCGAAACCGCATTCGTTTTCTATAGACAAGCGACTAACTCTGTAGGATCCATCCGTTTGCCTGCTGAACTATGCAGTCCTCTAAGGTGACCCTTCTCTGAGCATGACCAAATGTCCAATTCCCTCTTTTACAGAGCGAGTGCATATTGTTTTTAACCCTTTGCTTTCCAACTTTTACACTGTACAGGACGCCAAGGATGGGTCCTGAACGGGGTGCTATGTGGCACCAGTGTTTAAGTTAGGATCCCTTTAAAGGAAGAGAAACTGATGAGATGGATTACCAGAGATGAAACGGTGGTGAATATCCGAGGTCTTGGCCCCAGGATGACAGAACTATGCTGGAAGAAATTTTCGATTAGTGGTGTTACCAACAGGCAGAAGGAGATCGCTTGGATGGCCTTTCAGAGCTGTCTGCTGACTAGAGTTTTCCTGAAAGCAAGAGATCTGTGCAGAGTGGAGATGTGCCCGAGGGAAGGATGTGCCGATATGGAAACAGTGGAACATGCCTTGGTTGAGTGTGCCTTTGTTCGAAGGGTGAGAAGAAGATTGGTTCCCTTTTTGGATGGGGTACTTGGTATTAAGGATGTGGACTTTAGTGGTTGGTTCTTTGGGTTGGTGGAGGGAGATCAAGACAAGCAAAGAAGAACATGGACTTTTATGGCGGTGTTGAGAAGTGATGTGGGACGTAAGATGCTGGGAAGTAAGAGGGAAGCGGATGGTATGGAGTGAGGACTTCATGAACTTGTGCTTGGCTAAATTGTATGTGGCTTTGTTGGTGGATAGGAGATGGATGGGGGAGGAGGAAGCGGATGTGTTTTGAGGATGGGGGAGGTGGAAAGGATGGGGAGGGAGGGATTGTATTTTTATTATGTGATTTAGTATAAATTTTAATGCCTTTTTTTTCCTGTAAAAAAGAAAAATACTGAGAGTTACAGGAATTTACCGTACCTGAATGCTGATTGAAGCGCAGTACTAGAAAGAATCGGAGGTCGGTTCTTGATGAAAGAATATTGTACACTGGAATCTGATGGGGGGAAAAAAATCCATCTGTTTGCCTGCTGAACTATGCAGTCCTCTAAGGTGACCCTTCTCTGAGCATGACCAAATGTCCAATTCCCTCTTTTACAGAGCGAGTGCATATTGTTTTTATCCCTTTACTTTCCAACATTTACACTGTACAGGACGCCAAGGATGGGTTCTGAACGGGGTGCTATGTGGCACCAGTGTTTAAGTTAGGATCTCTTTAAGGGAAGAGTGTGGGTACTCGGGGGGCTCACCATAGGTGGGTGAGGAATTTCTGGGTTAGCCATGTTAAGGAGAGAACTGACTCGCAGTCCTCTCTGTATGAATAGAGAGGTATTTGGGACCAGAGGTTTTGAGCCCCTAACGTGACATTTCGGTGAGAAATAAATAAATTGGTTGGATAATGCACTAGGCCAGTGCGCCCCATTTTCTTTTTCTATTCTCACAAAAGGGCCTCCACCCCTGACTACAGGGACTCCAGTCTCCAAAGGTCTAGGAGCCTCTGGGAAGCAGCACTTAAACCAGAAAGTAGTATTCGGTGTGGTGGTGTGAGGAGGAGTTGGGGAGAGACACCTGTTTGGAGTAATAGGCAGACTGGGGCTGTGCTGAGCCCGGGGTAAAGTCCCATCTATGAACCGGGTTTCATTATATTTTGTACTTTTGTAGACAAGCAGACTTTTTGTGTGTTGCACTTTGTTTTGCTGCTGGAAGCATTTCTTTGTGTTTGCCTTCAGAAAAAGTAAACAGCTTTTAGTTTGAAGTTAAATGGCTTTGTACATGGCGCTGTGGAGCTACAACCCCCAAACTTTCCAATGCTTAGATGGGGGGGCAGTTTTGTGTTTTCACAGCACGAGATCCACAGGAGATGGACCAGGTGTGACGAGCCACAATGCCCATAACGCTTTCAAACATTATTAGGCAACCCTTGTGTTGGGAAGCTTTACCATTTTTGATGACATTGTGCAACCAACCAGCCGGATCCACTTGGCCAGGGCAGCTGTTAGGCTGAATGGGTCCCCTTGATGTCTATCTGGCAGGACCCCCTCCCTCTAGCCCAAAGCAGACAGTCATGAAGAAGGTGGTGGCATGGACTGTGTGCAATGAAGAACGATCTGTATTATCATCTTCTTCTATATTTGATTTCATATTATCTGTTTATATTTAAATTTCTATTTTATATGTGTGTTAGATGGTCAGCCTGGCTTTTGTTTGTTATTTGTGTGATTTATGATCTATAACATATTGATTTTATGCACCTGTTTATATTTTTGTTCTAGACCCTCTGGTGTGTGTTCATCTCACATTGTTACTTAGAACAAGTGCTGCTGTGCTTCTCAATCCCTATTTATTACAGTATGAAATAAGGCCAACCTAACGCTCAGAGCCTGGGTTCAGTCCCCCCCCCCAACCAGACTTGCCAATCACCTGGTTCTGAAGACTTCTTCTGTCTGGGGTCCTTGGGCAGTGCTTCTCCGGGGGCCCCTCCTGGAGCTGGGAGCCTGGAGACCATCCATAGACTGGACCACATTTCATTTTGTAGTTGCAAGAAGCCCACAATTGTCTGTAGAATCACAAGCTCTTACAAACTGATATGAATGATTCTGAGTATGTTCTCTAGATCAGCCGTTTTCCCCCAGAGTGCCCTGGCAAAATATTTACCATAAATGTATACAGGCCAGCAGGTGGAACAAGCCTGCCTTATAGTGAAATAAAGCCACAGGTTCTCATTGTGCACCATTACCACCTTCTAGCCACCGGAGTCCTAACAACCAATCATCCTCCCTTTGCCCCTCTCTGTAAGTGCTGGGGTTACATTAGATTAGCGATGGAGAAAAACTGAGGGAGAAGAGAAACCTTGGAATAATAGTCAGTACCAGCGTGTAAAAGTATAGTGGATTTGGGAAAATACATCACAGCCAACGTTGGGTGTCCTTCGTGTGTGGATGACGATGTGTTATGTAAAACTAATAGAATAATGTTTTACATTTTAGAATGGGGTGCCCCGAGACTGTTCATAATTTTAGGGGGTGCCTTGACTAAAAAAAAAGAGGTTGAGAAGCAATGCTCTAGAACAGGGGTCTCCAAACTGCGGCCCGGGGGCCAGATGTGGCCCTTTGCTTGCTTTTATCAGGCCCTTGGGGCACTATGTCATCCATTGTTACCAATAATGAGGCATAATACCCCCTCCCCCACACTGAGACCAGTGAAGGGCACACTTCCTTCCAATTATACCAAAAATGGGACAATATTCCTCCCAAAGACACCAACTGGGCAAAATGACACCAATGATGGGGCACAATTCCTCCCAATGACATCACCGATGGGGCACAATTCTTACCACTGACACTAAAGATGACGCCATTGTTTATTCCCACTGACATTGGGACCTTTTCTACTCCCAATGACCACAGTCCCCCCCCCCCCCAAGTCCGAGGAACAGTAAACTGGCCCCCTGTTTAGAAAGTTTGGAGACCCCTGCTGTAGACGATCATCATTACTGTGAATATAGTTTATATGAGATTGTTGTTGCTTAGAAAGGCCACAAGATGTCCCCATTGTCTGCAGGATGAGCTCTTGTGAGTTGAACAAAACCTCCTATGAACTTGTCTGCCCATTGTCTTAGGTTGATATTATTATGAATATACAGTTTATTTGATTTTGTAGTTGCAAACTGATGCCAAAAAAAGCCCACATTGTCTGCAGAATAATGAGCTCTTACAAAGTCATACAAATACATTTAAGCATGTTCTCTAGATTAACATCACTGTAAATGGAGTTTATCTGAACTTGTTGTTCCTTAGAAAGGCCACAAGATGTCCCCATAGTCTACAGGATGAGCTCTTGTAAGTAAACCATCTCATGTGACCTCCTCTGAGCATGCTCCAGCTTGTCATTACTATGAATACACCTTTTTATTTGATATTGTAGTGTAAAAACAATGACAAATGAAGCCCACATTGTCTGCAGATTAATGAGCTCTTACAGACTCCTATGAATGCTTCTGAGCATGCTCTCTAGATTACTATTACTGTGAATGTAGCTGACACGAGGTTGTTGTTAGTTAGAAAGGCCACAAGATGTCCCCATTGTCTGCAGGATGATCTCTTGTGAGTTGAACAAAACCTCCTATGAGGTTTTATGCCTATGCCCATTGTCAGTAAGGGAAGGCGATGCAAAACAGCTAAAAAACTTTTTAGATAAACTAAATGCAAATGATGTAAACATTCGACTGTCATGGGATATAAGCGAGGGTAAGGTAACGTTCTTGGATCTGGATATCTTACAGGAAGATTCAATATTTAATACACAAACGCACTTTAAAAATGTTGACCGGAACAGTTACCTCCCATTAGAAAGTTGCCACCATAAAAACTGGCTCTACAATATCCCGAAAGGCCAACTGATGCGACTGAGAAGAAACTGCACGAAACTCCAAGTCTTTTACGAACAGGCAGAGAAAATCGGAGCTAGGTTTACTGTGAAAGGATATGACCAAGGATACATAAAGAAGAAAACCGCAGAAGTCGCAGTAATGGATCGCAAAACATTGATAAAGGACAAAACCCTACAAAATGCCCAACGGAGGGACCAGCGCTTATCCTCGACTATATGGCACAACACAAAAAGATAGAAAAAATAGTCAGACGCCATTGGCATATCTTGTTGACAGACCCACAGTTGCAAGAAAGACTACCTAAAAACCCCAGATTTATCTATAGAAGAGCACCATCAATTCGCGATAAACTGGTGAAAAGTGTGATAGAGCCACCAAGGAAACCCTTTACGTTTTTCTCAGGGAAAGGATTTTTCCCATGTAAAAGGTGTTTCGCATGTCTAAGAACCAGACGCCCCAACGAGAAAGTGTTCCACTTTTCTTCTACATCAACGGGGGACACCTATGAAGTCCGTAACTTTGTCTGTTGCAATACAGAAGGGGCTGTATATGCCCTACAATGTAGTTGTGGTTTGCAATACATAGGCCGCACAAAAAGACCGCTCAAAGTTTGAATCAAAGAACATGTAAAAAATATCATTAATGGATCAAATGTATCAAAACATTTTCTATTATGCCACAAACAAAGACCCCTCTCATTTAAAACTTTGGGGCATTGAACCCTATGTGAGGCACTGGCGGGGGGGACATAAGGTCAGGACCCTCAGTCAAATGGAGTCCAGGTGGATCTTCACCATGGACACCTTCTCGCCAAGAGGCCTCAACATAGAATTTGACTTGAACTGTTTCCTGAGTAACTTTTAAATACTGATCGTTTATATTTTAGAGGTTTTTTATTATCTGAGTTTTATACTTCTCCTGAATACTTCGCTACTATCCCCACACAGTGTTGACATGTAGGTGTGAGGCTGATATTACAACACAGATTTAACCCCACCACTGTCCACTATGGAATCATGCGACTGACACACTAATTTTTATATATATTTTTTTATATCTCTAGGTGTATTATTGTATAGATTATTCCTCGGTATAATATTTATATACATATTTATATTAATATCTACATAGAATGCACAGCTATATACCTCCACCCTGCAGTAGCACTTTATATTACCAGACTGTGTATATGCTGTTTATATATTATTGTATATAGATGCCTCTCCCTGACCGATCGGCCATGTATATATTTATTTTATATATACATTTGTTCTAGATTTTACATTTCGTTTTTTATCTTTGTCTTTTTATATTTTATAATAAAGAATACGGTTTTAATATTTATGGACTTTAGGTCCAATTTTATTATGGGCATACAACATAGCAATGGCCACCTGATTTGTCCATATATCAGCCCCTTCTCTTACTCTGTATTATGTTTAAGTTTTTTGCTCCCTGCCCGGATGTCGACCTGTGCATGCCGCTGTGATATCCACTGCTACACACAGGTGATCGGTCACCTGGTTGGCCGATATCTCATGTATATTCCCCCTTTGCAGACAGTTGAGATGTATGTGACTCCTGATTGGCCAGACCTGGCGTGGCTGCTATTGTACGGAGCCCGACCCCGCTACCGCGATTGGCTGATCTACATCTCAGCTGCGCCCACCAGCCTTAGGCAAAATGGCCGCTGCAACACTTCCTGGCGGCTCCGGGAAAATGGCCGCTCATTACAGTCTATGGGGAGATATTTAAGGACACTGATAGTGCCTCCCTGTATCCCCTGAAGAAGTCACGTGACCGTGACGTCACGCGTAGGGACGGGACAGGCACTCTATGACTATTGTTGTATTATGAGCTCGCCGCTCATCGGATCTCCACCCGGTTTTGAATGTTTGTTATGTGAGTACACATGATTTTTAATAAAAAGCGGTATATTTTCCATACAATATTATACTATTGTGGGCTTCCTTTTCTAATCTATCTGGGTGACCCCGGGACACTACTTGAAAGGACTAGACGCCCCCATAAGAGAAGTGACCAGGATAGGACCACATCTCCATCATCTCTCACAGCTGGTTGTTTCCATGGCTTCTACAAAGGCTGCCATGCCTCAAAGTGGCTATATGCGAGTACCCCATTACCCTCAGGTAAGGGGCCACTGCCCACCAGTGTGTGCGTTACTGCATGAAGATTTACCATCACCATCACTTATATTTTAGCACCAAGTGGATCACTCATTTTTTGTGGACTTTGAATAGATTATCATTTTCAAGCGGAGCACTATTTATATTTTATTTTTTGCATGCGTTATGTGCATGCATATGAATGAACCTTTTATCACTCAGCCATATTAGATTGTCACTGTATGTTATGCACTTTAAGCACAATTCACTTTGTATAGACACACACCTGGGAGTGTGTGGAGTTACACCAGGTATAAGCTAAGCCAGTCAGATACCCGTTACGTTTTAAGCTAGTTGCTATTCATATATTCTTTTATATACGTATATTTATTCTGTGTATTATGATGTATAAGCACCAATCACCTTTCACATATTGCGTGTGTTTTATTGCTAGCGTCAGCAGAACACCTGTATGATATGTATATAGTCAGACATATCATCACCATATATATTTCATCAATCTTTACAAAAAGTATTTTAGTCTTTTCTAGCGCTTACAACACAATCAAATGAAAGTTAAAGCGGGGGTCCACCCATCTATCGTTTTTTTTTTTTTTTGGAGTTCATTTACAAACTTTTCTTCTCATGATTATCTACTCACATGTTCTGTGTAATAAGTCCGCCTGTGTCCGATTTCGTTGTAAAGAATAACTTATAAAATTCACTGAAGGCGGTTTCCATCTTCATTGTGGGCATTTGAAGCCCACAAGCATGTATTTCCTGGATGCGGTGAATGCTGTGCTCCCAGCATTCACCGAGATGTTGTGATGACGCTGTTGCACAATGCATGCTGGGAAGCCTGAGACTAGCTCCCAGGGGACTGTGGGAGGTCTGGGAGAGGCTAGAAACACGCCTACTCCCATGGGAGGAAAACCAGGAAGTGCTAAGAAGATTAGAAAAAAAAGGTAATTACAGCGATTTAAATTTTTTTACACAGCATGTCAGCATCTAGGCAAGGAAGAGAATGCATAGAGATAATGTTCAAAATTTGGGTGGAACCCCGCTTTAATACAACAGTGACATCTAGTGGCTGCTATTTGAAATAACAACTAAAACCAACTCCTTTATGACACCTGGTGGCTGTTTGCACCTCTGCAGCCAGGAATGCAAACATTTCAATTAAAAATTCCTTGTGCAAACGCCGGACGGTGCAAAAATTTGTGACTGGGCCAAAAAATAATATTACTTTCTTGTCTACATTTGCGCAATATCGAGCTTCTCCCTACGTGTCTTAAAGAGGCGCGTCCATGCGCTGTATTCAGTTCACGATGATGACTGCATAGGGACCGCTATCACAGGCGCCAGAAGGCAGATTACGGTGCCTGAGGTAAAGGGACCAGGCGAGGTTCCTTGTGGTAAAGCCGCAAAGGAGAAAAAAGCAGAACACAGGCAAATGGCGAAACTGTGCTGGGCGACACGCCTCTTGGCGGTCGCCCAGTCGTTCGCACATATTTTAAACGTCTTATTTTCGAGGTATGGAAGCTCGGGTAGACAACCCAGGGCGTTCCGCAAGAGGCGGAGTCTGTGGCTCCTCCATACACAAAAAATACCAAAAGAGTCAAATCGGAGAGTCAGCATGGTATAGTATGGCATTGTGACCGATGGCGTCGGCAGCCAATCTGCTGAGCTTCTCAGATTTGCCTGAAAATGAGTTTCTATTTTACTTCCCAATATTCTCTATGGGCGTTCCCTTCTGTCATTCCATAGAAAACAATAATAATCCCACTTCATCTCAATATTAAATATCCCCACTGACTATGGAGAGGATGTCGGGATGTATTGGATATGGGGACATACTACAAGGAATGACAGAAAGGAACGTCCATAGAGAATAATGGAAGAATAGATTTCAGTTGGTCACAGAACCATTAGACCCCTTTCACACTTGTGTGACTTGGGACTGTAGGTTGGGTTCTTATCTCATCCCTTAATCCCGAACACATATGAATTACACGGGTTCTGAGGATAATTTAATGCAGATAAGGCACCGAGTGAGTTTAATTACCACCTTAATCATCCACAGAACCCGGGTAATTATTATATGTTCGGGTTTAAAGGGATGAGGTGACAACCCTAGTGCAAAGTCACATGACAAGTGGTCCCCCATGATCTCCAATGAGCACCGCTCATATCTGTGCGACTTCAGATTAGTCCCTGCACTACTTTGGTCAGACTTTGATGTGACTGGAGGTCCATAGACCCAACATTACACAGGCATTGCTTCAAGTCATGTGACTTACATCAGAGGTTCTCATCTCCTGTCCTCAGGACCCACCAACAGGCCAGGTCTGCAAGATAACTGAAACACATCACAGGTGATATCATTTGCTGCTCAGTGATTGCAGTATTCTAGTCTGCATCTCCCCCAAGGTAATACTTAAAATCTGGCCTGTTAGTGGGTCCTGAGGACAGGAGATGACCTAGATCAGTGCTTCTCAACCCTGTCCTCAAGTACCCCCAACAGGCCATCTTTGCAGGTTTTCCTTCATCTTGCACAGGTGCTTTAAATCAGAGTGAATGGTTTGGTATTTTGGAGAGATATTTTATCTAAGAGAAATTCCCAAAACATGATGTCCTGTTGGGGGTACTTGAGGACTGAGGTTGAGAACCACTTCCATACAGGTCATACGAGTGTGAAAGGGGCCTTAGTCCTACCAAATATATCCATACATGACATCCTCTCCATATTCACTGGTGATCTTTAATATTGGGATTATTTGGGATTATTATTGTTTTCTATGGAATGACAGATAAATGATAGAAAGGAATGTCCATAGAGTATAATGGGAAGATGTGACCCGGAGTCAGAACCATTCACCGTACCCAATACATCCTCACCCGACATCCTCTCCATAGTCAGTGGGGATCTTCAAAACGGAGAGTAATTGGATAATAATTGTTTTCTAAGGAATGAAAGAATGAAATGTCCATAGAGTATAATGTATATCAACTTTTCTTGTAGACAAATCTGAAAGATATAAGAAGTAAAGGGACATGTATCCCTTCTGAGACCACGGCCTCATTCAGAGGCTTTGTCTTTATATAATAACACACACATGGGTAGTGGCGCAGCCTATTAGGTGTTTTTAAATAAAACAAAAGTCCATCTAAAAGTCCTTTGAGATAATCAGCTCTGTGTAAAGGAACGGAACAGTCCACTGTATCAGGGCCAGCCTTGCAGGGGAAGTGGAAGAAGACTCCAGACATTTAGAAAAAGAGAGAGAAGACACAGGCGCCTATGTGATCAGGTACATATGGATCCAATGAACCATGCTAACGTCCGTCCAGGCTGTGTGTTTGACCCTCGCCTCCCATATCCAGATGGTGTTGTTGGAAGTCCTGGCCAGCAGGATACTGTGGCGCTTAAGCGGGATCCAAACCGAGGGTTGGAGCACAGCTGAGGTCTGGTTGGAGAGGGCTGGACCGCAGCACTGGGAGTGATGGCGTCCCTGGTGTGCTCGCGACGTGTTTCGGAGCATGTGCACTGGGGAGATGTACACAGTGCACCCTCCTTTGTCAAGCTGGAAACAGCCTTTTATGTGCCTTGTAGACGCTGCCATCTAGTGGAGAGAGTTCATTAATACTAATACTAGTATATTAACAATATATGTGTCCATATATACAGTATCTCACAAAAGTAAGTACACCCCTCACATTTTTGTAAATCTTTTCTTGCAGCAAGCAGGATTTCTAACACCACAAGGGAAGTGCATTTAAATTCATGATATTAATTAAAAAGTTGAATATAATACAATTATATATAAAGAATATACATTATCTCACAAAAGTAAGCAGACCCTTCACATTTCTGTAAATCTTTTCTTCTATCTTTTCATGTGACAACACTGAAGAAATGACACTTTGCTACAATGTAAAGTAGTGAGTGTACAGCTTGTATAACAGTGTAAATTTGCTGTCCCCTCAAAATAACTCAACACACAGCCATTAATGTCTAAACCGCTGGCAACAAAAGTCAGTACACCCCTAAGTGAAAATGTCCAAATTGAGCCCAAAGTGTCAATATTTTGTGTGGCCACCATTATTTTCCAGCACTGCCTTAACCTTCTTTGGCATGGAATTCACCAGAGCTTCACAGGTTGTCACTGGAGTCCTCTTCCTCTCCTCCATGACAACATCACTGAGCTGGTGGATGTTAGAGACCTTGTGCTCCTCCACCTTCCGTTTGAGGATGTCCCACAGATGCTGAATAGGGTTTAGGTCTGGAGACATGCTTGGCCAGTCCATCACCTTTACCCTCAGCTTCTTTAGCAAGGCAGTGGTCATCTTGGAGGTGTGTTTGGGGTGGTTATCATGTTGGAATACTGCCCCTCGGCCCAGTCTCTGAAGGGAGGGGATCATGCTCTGCTTCAGTATGTCACAGTACATGTTGGCATTCGAGGTTCCCTCAATGATCTGTAGCTCCCCAGTGCCCGCAGCACTCATGCAGCCCCAGACCATGACACTCCCACCACCATGCTTGACTGTAGACAAGACACACTTGTCTTTGTCCTCCTCACCTGGTTGCCGCCACTCAAGCCGAACACCATCTGAACCAAATAAGTTTATCTTGGTCTCATCAGACCACAGGACATGGTTCCAGTAATCCATGTCCTTAGTCTGCTTGTCTTCAGCAAACTATTTTCGGGCTTTCTTGTGCGTCATCTTTAGAAGAGGCTTCCTTCTGGGAGAACAGCCATGCAGACCAATTTGATGTAGTGTGTGGCGTATGGTCTGAGCACTGACAGGCTGACCCCCCACCCCTTCAATCTCTGCAGCAATGCTGGCAGCACTCATACGTCTATTTCCCAAAGACAACCCCTCGATATGATGCTGAGAACGTGACCTCAACTTCTTTGGTGGACCATGGCGAGGCCTGTTCTGAGTGGAACCTGTCCTGTTAAACCGCTGTATGGTCTTGGCCACCATGCTGCAGCTCAGTTTCAGGGTCTTGGCAATCTTCTTATAGCCTAGACCATCTTTATGTAGAGCAACAATTCTTTTTTTCAGATCCTCAGAGAGTTCTTTGCCATGAGGTGCCATGTTGAACCTCCAGTGACCAGTATGAGAGAGTGAGAGTGATAACACCAAATTTAACACACCTGCTCCCCATTCACACCTGTGACCTTGTAACACTAATGCCCCGTACACACGGTCGGATTTTCCGATGGAAAATGTCCGATCGGAGCGTGTTGTCGGAAATTCCGACCGTGTGTGGGCTCCATCGGACATTTTCCATCGGATTTTCCGACACACAAAGTTGGACAGCAGGAGATAAAATTTTCCGACAACAAAATCCGATCGCGTCAATTCCGACCGTGTGTGGCCTGTTCCGACGCACAAAGTGCCACGCATGCTCAGAAGAAATTCCGAGACGGGACAGCTCGTTCTGGTAAACTTAGCGTTCGCAATGGATACAGCACTTTCGTCACGCTGCAATGTTAAAAATGGTTTAATACAGCGCACTCTCTTCTTCTTTATAATGTGACACGAATGAAGTAGTTTTGCTGCTCATATTCACACACACTTCTCACAAACTTTTATTTGTGTTTTTTTAGTGGGATTCCCTGAATATATTGTTATTAGTTGTCACATCTGACAGTTTTATATTATTTATTTATTTATTTATTTTTGGATTTTAAGCCTTTTTTTTTCTTTAATGTTTGGATTTTTTCAAAGGCTGATCTTTGTTCAATGTTATTTTTATTTTTACTCCAGAATATTTTTGTCTGTGTTTTGTGTGTCAAGTTACCCCAACACCATTGATATCTTTTATTATTTAATCTCAAGGAGATTGTTTGGTGTTGGTGTCCCTTGTTCATTTTACATTGTATATTTGAAATGTACCTGAATCCTCACAAACAAACTGTCCTTTTTGAAGTAAAACACATAGAGTATAATTCAAAACAAAATTCCTTTATTAAGGGCTCAGAACCAAACAAAGAGGAAGGCAACACTGGATCAACAGGAGAAATTAGTGAAGCCTGGGACACCCACGGCAGACATCAATTCTTGAACATCAAAATTGGTGGCCTGAGGAGTCCATATGTAAGGGAGGGCAGTCTGGTCCAGAATTCGCAGAGATCCGGATAGTAGCAGATGACATGTATGGCCCCAGGCTGTGGTACCACAAGAGGCTGCATTTTTTGGCCGACCAGACTGAACCCAGGGTCCTCACTTTCTGGTCTTCCTTCCACGCTTCCTTCCGGGCTGTGGCTGTGCTGTTGGAGATGTGGCAGGAGGAGGAGTAGGACCTGGAGGAGGACTGGGAGGACCTGGAGGAGAGGGAGGACGAGGAGGAGGTCCTGCAGGAGGAGGAGGAGGACCATCACAAAGGTGTGTCTGAGGTGTAATTTGACCCCTCATACCTTTCTCAAGAGCCTCCGATATGAGGGCCTCACACATGACTTGTTGGCCCTCCTCCATCCTCTGCATTTTATATGCAATGACGGCACCAATGTCCTCCTCCACGGTCTGTCGTGCTCCCAGGACCTCTGTAGCCCTCCTAAAGAATCCTATAGCAGCCTCCTCTAGGGCACTCCTCCTCCTGCCACTTTCTCTTTCCAGGGGGGGGTGGAGGGACCTTGATATCAGCCAGCCGGCTCGGCCCGGCCACCTCCTGGCTGAGACTTCCCTGTGTATGAAAAAGGGACATGGTTTTAGTTTTTGCTTCATCAATCACAATCATAAATTAGTACTCCAAACTAACATCTAGTTAACATCATTGATTGGAAAAGCAGAAATATTTAAAAGGAATGCTATACCTGGCTCAATCTGGGCTCCTCCACATGTGGCTTGGAAGGCCCAGGTTGGGCGTCAGAAGCCTCAGCCAGGGGGAAGGAAGCGTGGAAGTTAGACTTGAGAGGGATGGCCTGGGTTCAGTCTGGCCTGCCAGAAAATGCAGCCTGTCATAGTACAACATCCTGGGGACATAGATGTCATCTGCTGCTCCGGATCTCTGCGAATCCAGGACTTTCTTGCGCTCCCTCAGATATGTGCTCCTCAGGCAACCAATTAAGATCTTTAAATAGGTGATGTCTGCCGTGGGGATCACCTGCTTCACAATTTCACACAATTGCTCCAGTGCTGCCTTCCTCTTTGCTTGGTTCTTGAAATGGGGGTGGGTAATCTCCCACAGACAGGGCAGCTCCCTTAGCATATCTACGAATACTGACATGAAGTCATTATCTTTCAGTAGCATATCCATGTTCACTGCAAGACACAACACAAGACAAAGCCTAATGTCAGACAAAACTCTCCTAATCTTGTTACAATATAGGCCTCAATCTAGAAGCAGTATAGGCACAAGTTTGTCTCTTACCTTCGTTCTTACGATCAGCGCGTCCAATGCTCCTTCCTCCGCTCACAGATCGTACGTAATACGCACGCGTGTTACGCTTTATACACACTGCGCATGCGTGTAACTCCGCCTGCCCCTAAAGTTCTTTCTATTCTATTCCCCGCCCCTTTTCGTTCGGCGCAGTGGGGGAAGAGCACATAGCGGAGTCACAGCAGGTGCGTGCTAATTACAGGAACGAGGAGGAGGAAAGCCCGGATCCGGACACGTCCCGATCCAGAAGGAGACATTTTAAGGCCACAAATATGTCCTTTGGGGAGATGTTGGAGATGGTAGACATCATGAAGAAGTCCGACTATGACGGAAAGTATGGGCCTTACCCCAACCCCAATATCCGAAAGGCCAAGATCATGGCGAAAGTGGTCAGGAGTCTTCAGAGGAATTTCGGGGTCCGAAGATTGAAAGATCAGCTCCGGAAGCGGTGGTCGGACCTGAAATTGAGAGAGCCAGAGCAGTACTGAAAGATCCGGAGAGTGCTGCAAAAAAGTAAGTAGTTGTGCTGTGTTCCTATTCTTTCTGTCTTTATTCCGTTCGTGCTGCTCCATATGCTTTTATTAATTGTAACGTTTAAAAGGGCAACTTTAATGTTCATGGGCCCATTATTCGTTCGTATCAAACATTTTTCTTTCGGCCTCTAAAACACCATTGTTTAGGCCATATGCATTTTTCCACATTTTTTTTGGGCCTACTTGGATGCCAAATATTTGTTTGTGTAGATGGGTTTGTTACTAGAATGAAATGCAAACTAGATTGTGTGTAAGGAGAGGACACTGAGCAGCTGTTTTCACATCTGGACACTGGAGCACTAGTGTGGGACACAAGAACACCATTTTTATTAGGGGGGGCACACAGGTGCTCCAGTGTATACTATAGGGGGGGGCTACATCTGTGAAGCTTGTACCAAACAGGTAAAGTATTGCAGCTTGACAAAGGGCAATAAAAAATATACATCTTGGAACTTGGCTAAAATAGACAATTGTACCCCACTTCCAAGCAATGTTTCCTATTTCTAGTTCTGCCATCAAATATCTGTGTGCTAATTATACCATTTTTGTTTTACATAGGGGAGAAAAGACTCGGAGGACACCCCTCATCCCAGGAGACCAGAGACCCCCCCCTCTGGAAGAAGGGGAACTAACACCAACCCAAGAAGAGCAGGAGGAGGAAGAAGATGTGGTGGAGATTGGCACCACAACAGGTGAGTGTCTGTGACCACAGACTCAGGTAAAAGAGATGGATGGTGGCAGATTTTTGATACCTGTTTTAGTTTTGTTTCTCTCTTTTTAGGTGATCGTGAGGTTGTGGATCCAGAACGTTTCACATCAGAAAGTGCCCAGATCCTGATCGGGGAGATCATGGGGTGTAATGTAGAACTGCAAAACATACAACAAAAAATCAATGATGTTATTAAAAAAAATAATAACATCATTGATGTTTTGGGGCGAATTTAAAACCCCACAAAATCACTTTTTGGATTGTGGTCCAATCTTTTAAAACTTTTTGCAATGTTTTGAAAAGCCAAATTTGGAGGATGCACACAGTGTGCCAACATGTGCTATCTGCCATCACGGGAGATCAATGGACGCGTTTTGGGGGTGCAACCCCTTCCTCAATTATAAAGTAGCGTTGAGGAAGGGCTTGCTCCCCCAAAACACATCCCTTGATCCCCCCTGATGGCAGATAGCACATGTTGACATTCGTAAATTTGTGTGCATCTTCCAAATTTGGCTTTTCCAGGGGTGATTTCCCCCGATCTGAACGCTATATCAAACCCAGTTCCTAAATACTGATGTCTGATATAGCCTTCAGGTTTTACCTAATGTGAACTTTGTAAGTTCAAGTTTTTTGGCTTTCTTGTTGGTTTTACACAGGCCTGTTTTATCTGAAATGGACATTTCGATTTTTGATAATGCTACTGGAAAAATTGTTATACAACAAACATGTTGGTTTGTTTTAAAAACCTTTGGTAAATGCACATGCGATTGTGCAGGTATAAAAAAGTTGCTTACTCAAGAATGTGTGGATTATTGTCTCAACATTACAATACAACACTTTTGGGGTGATATAATTGCTGTTTTCAGCAAAAATTGGGGTTATTTCCTAAGGGAAAATCCTCTTTGCACTACAAGTGCAGTTTCAGGGCAGTTGCAAGTGCACTTGTAGTGAAATGTGTTTTTGCATTTAGGAAATAACAGCCAACAGTGCTTTGTATAATAAGGTTACACAATCACGACATTTTCTGGACTCAACACATTTCTGTCAGGGTCAGCTAAAACAAACACAAGCAGTAAATGTCCACCAAGAATTTCTTTTTTTTTTTTTTATTATAAAAAGGCTTCACAGATTGTCTGGCATATTGATAGCCCCCCTACCCGCAAAGAACTCCAGGTAGCGTAACCGGACATCACGGGCACTCAGGGAGGGCAAACCAGGACGGCCACTTTCAAGCACCGTCAGTGTGGTTTGATGTAGGATTACGGCCTCAGGCCCAACTGAGCCAGCATAGTTGGCCGAATGTTTCCTTAAAAAGTTATGGAGAATGCAGCACGCCAGTATAATATGGTTCAGTTTATACTCCGCCATATGGATGGGTGTCAGAAATAGTCGGAACCGGCTGGCCAGGATTCCAAATGTGTTCTCCACCACTCTTCGGGCTCTTGCCAGCCGGTTATTAAAAACCCTCTGTTCCGGGGTGAGTGTCCTCGTTGGGAATGGCCGCATCAGGTGGTCCCCCAGCGCAAACGCTTCATCAGCAACGAACACAAATGGGAGTCCTTCCACATTGTCCTCTGGAGCTGGCAAGTCCAAGCTGCCATTCTGGAGATGCCTGTAGAACTCCGTCTGGGCGATGACTCCACCATCGGACATCCGACCATTCTTCCCCACGTCCACATACAAGAAGTCGCAATTAGCCGACACCACCGCCAACATCACTATACTATTAAACCCCTTGTAATTATAATAGTACGACCCCGAGTTGGGTGGTGGGACGATGTGGACGTGTTTCCCATCAATTCCTAACTGCGGAGGGGAAAAAGTCCCACCGCTGGGCAAAGTGGGAGGCCACAGTCTGCCATTCCTGTGGCGTGGAAGGAAACAGTTGAGGAAAAAACAATAAACATTACTATTTTTACTCAGAAACATGGCAAGTAGATTATACACAAACATTATGAGGCAACCTCCAGATAGCATTTACTAAGGGGAATTTATCAAGGCCAAAGTATAAGGTACACCTATCATATCCCCCCCCCTCTCATGGGCCACTTCAAACATTATAGGGGGTGTGTGGAAATCTTGGACAGGTAACCCTCTTCACTTCATTGAGAGATGAATGCCTAAATAATGGATATTACTTTGAACAGACCCTCCTTAGTTACACTATTGGCAGACCACTAGACAGGTAAGAAGTGTCATAATACAAAGATATAAATACACATTGTACACATTTGAGGACATTTGGACATTCTGCTATTACCTATCAAGATAATAATAGGATACAAAAACTTTAAACAGTACCATTGGAAAGTATACAGGCAGGCCCTTGCACTACATGCTTTGGGGAATTCATCCATAAATCTGACCAGTAAAGAGGTGGGTATAGTGTGTATGGGTTTGGCAAAGTCAGCAGATAGATGATTGAGGATAGAGAATTGGGATCAGCTGACTTAGCAGTTGGGGGAGGGAGGGTTACTAAAAATTTTTGGGGGACACCACAAAAAAAAAAATCTGGCACTCTGCCTGAATTTAAATCAAAAATAACATTTCCAAACATTTTAGGGGTGTTTGAGGTAAATAACTACTATGGAGCTGATAAAATACATTGTTAAGTGACTACATGAGGTGAATATAGGGCAGGAGACACCATGCTGGGGAGGTTATTGAAGGGCAAATATGTATGAAGGACATAAAATAATAATTACATAAAAAACCAGCATGCATGAGGACAAAGGGGACATTCACTGCATATTACAATCATGGTAATTAGGGAATGAGGAAAGAAATACAATATATTAGCAAACATTCAATACAATAAAGTGTGATATTAAAGGATAAAAATCTTACCTTCATATACTCCTTCTGCAGGACCTGGATGACGGCAGAACAGGTCTCTGGGATAATGATCCCCAGAGCTTGGGGGGAGATGCCTGTTGAGAACTTGAGGTCCTGCATTCTTCTCCCTGTGGCCAAATACCGCAAAGTGGCAACTAGCCTCTGCTCCGGAGTGATGGCTTGCCTCATGCAGGTATCCTGCCTGCTGATATAGGGGGTCAGCGAAGCCAACAGACGGTGAAACACGGGGTCCGTCATCCTGAGAAAGTTCCTGAAATCATCAGGATTATTCTCACGGATCTCACGGAGAAAAGGCATATGACAGAACTGGTCACGCTGAAGCAACCAATTCTTGGTCCATGAACTCCTCCCCACCCTGTTCATGGACTGGACTTGTGTCAAGGTCAGGACCCCAACACCAAGCCCCCGCACAGCACAAACTCTACGAGGAGTACGCATACGAAACATGGCTAAAAAACGGTCGGCTGCTCAGAACGAAGTAACAGAACACACTGAAGAACAGCAAGGCCTGTGAAGAGTGACCTGAAAAACAGCAACGAGTGGACAAGATCGCACAGAAAACTCCAATACGAACTGACTGCACGCACTGAAGAGCAGATACAAACCCACAAGCACAAACTGAACGGCAGAAAACGATCTGAAAGCCACGAGTCTGAAAAAGCGCGAATCGTCTCTCACCAAACTTTTACTAACACGAGATTAGCAAAAGGAGCCCAAAGGGTGCCGCGCTTGGTTCTGAACCGGCCTTTTCTAGTCTCGTCGTACGTGGTGTACGTGACCGCGTGGTTGGCGATCGGAAATTCCGACAACTTTGTGCGACCGTGTGTAGACAAAAAAAGTTTGAGCCAACATCCGTCGGAAAAAATCCTAGGATTTTGTTGTCGGAATGTCCGAACAAAGTCCGACCGTGTGTACGCCCTATAAGTGAGATCAAGAGAAAGAACTCAAGTGAACATCAGATAGGAGCATGAGAGAACGAACGGTTCAAAAGAAAATTATGTTGGAAAAACGATGAAATGAAAAATGACCAACTCTAAAACTAAACTACCGAAAAAGACTGGGCCAAAACATTTTGGAATTTTGCATTCTATTCCTTGGAAGGGACAAACTTTAGCTAATTATATTAAAAGGAAACCTCTAAGCAAGGGTCTTTGTACAGATTGATTTGGTTATTAAAACAAACATTCTTCAACTATTCAAACAGCTAGTTTGCAGATCTAAAGGAGATTATACAATTCGATTGATGTAATTGTAGCCATATTTGTGCACATTACAAAAACTGAGTACTGTCCATGATACTTTAGTTGCACCAACATCCAAAATTTTAGGCCCAGCTATTGAGGTGTACCCCTTTGTTCAAATTCCAAACAGTACTGATATACAAGTAGACTGTTAAAGAATCTCTAAAAAATAAAACACACAGCAATTGTAAAAGCAAACTCAGGGAGTTGTGAGAGAAGACCAGAAGAGAGCAATGAAATGGTGTGGGGGAGGGGGAGAGTCACAGAGGTGGGAGTCATACTTATTACAGTTTCTTAAATTTGCTGGATAAATATTTGGAAAACTGCGGTCCACATTTAGTCCATTATATTTTGTGTACAGAAGAATACCTTTAAGAAGAACACATTCATGTCTTACATAGTGTGGTCTAGTGCAGTGTTCCCCAACTCCAGTCCTCAAGGCGCCCCAACAGGTCGTGTTTTCAGGATTTCCCTCAGATGAAACGGCTGTGGTAATTACTAAGGCAGTGAAACTGATCAAATCACCTGTGCAAAATAATGGAAAGCCTGAAAACATGACCTGTTGGGGGACCTCAAGGACTGGAGTTGAGGAACACGGCTCTAGTGTGTGGGACATTTCTCACAACCAGACCACACTATGAAAGACATTAATGGTTTACCTCTTCAAAACTACCCAGGAAAGTAATATATTTGAATGATGAGTCTATTTGCAAAAATAAATAATGGACTAAATGCAGGCCTCAGTATTTTTACATCTTTATCCAACAGTTTTGTGACCTCTCAACTCCGACTCTCCCCTCCTCCCACCCCATCGCTCTCTCTGCCTTTTCTCACTATCCAAGCTTACCTACCATTGCTAGATATCTGATTTTATCTTCAGAGAGTCTTATTAACACCCTGATAAAACTTTGTGTATTAGTCCTGCCTGAAGAAGGGTGTACACCCTGAAACTTGTCCTGATTTGGAGGTTATTGCAGAAAAAAAAAAAAAAAAAAAAAGGAAGAGCATCGCTGACAATCCTCAATTCCAATTAGATTGTAACCGGTGTGGTAAGATGAAGACAAAACAGGGTGACCTTACATACCTTGTTAAGCTCGGTTTGTTTATTACAGTTAGTCCTCTGTCCTCCAAAAACTTTGCAATGTCTTCCAATATTTCTGGATTGAATTGTTTTTCTAATTGTCTGGAAGGGACCGCACAACATTTGGCTGATTTGAATAGTTTGTCTCGAGCCCCAGAAATGGCGGCTTTGATTTCCTCATCAGGGGCCTCATTCATACAAACCCTTCTAAGGTGTGTGCAAAGGAAAGTCTCCACTTTAAAGAAAATGGGACACATAAGAGGAGATCTTCTCACCCTGAAAAGTGGAAAGACACATAGAAAAGGAGAGAAGACGGTAAATTGGTAAATGGTTTAAAACCTTGCAAAACAAAAAAAGCCAGCACTCCATCCTTTTCAGGCCATTAGTCCAAAATTCTGTTTATAAAGAATATAATGTAGAAATGTTAGAAATATGCCAACAACTAGGTGTGTAAAGCTGGCCATTCTGCTCTTTATCAATTTAGCGATTAACTTGCAACAATTAAGTAACAGCTATATTATATATATATATATATATATATATATATATATATATATATATATATCTCAATTAGCAGCGATTATAGCAGATAGCTGGTAGCAACAGTTGAGCAATTATCAGCAGTTCTGGCGCTCATCTGACAGCCGCATTTCAGCCGGTGTGGTGATTTGGCAGGTAACTTGCAGGAGCTTTTCAGTGATTGGCAACAATTCTAGCGATCTGATGGCAGCAAATCCACACTTTAGCGATTCAGCGACTAACTTGCAGCAAGGGTTCCATAATTAGCGACAATTATAGCAATCAACTAATAACAGCAGTTCAGCAATTATCTTGCAGCAACAATTCAATAGTTGACAGCATTCATATGGCTCCATCCTTATCATCCGGGTCTATTACCGATGATTAGAACAGTCCATCAATGGTGACAAGTCTGCAGTTCTTCTCTCACCAACAGAGAACAGCGATTAGGAATTTTTTACCTTTAGCAGCAGTTCAGTCATAAATGGTTTTCCCACAGCAGCAGCTCCACCAGCTTAAGAGAACTTCTAGTATTTGACTGAAATCAGCAACACTTCAATAATATATGGAGAGCAAGTTGCTGAGATCTTACCAAAGGAAGAAAAAGTTTGTGAATGTTTGAATGGTGAACCTGCTTTGACACAAGTCTATATGAGGTCTGTGTGGTGGGTCTCATTACTGTGAAGTAGGGTTGAGCTTCGTGTTCGAGTCGAACCCATGTTCGATTCGAACATCGTCTGTTCGCTCGTTCGACGAATTGCGAACGATATGGGCCGTTCGTGCCAAATTCGTGTGTCGCATCACGGTCCATAATTTACTGCGGCATCGCAGTGCATTGCTGGCTGATGATTGGCCAAGCATGCACTATGACCCGCATGCTTGGCCATTCACAGCACCGTCTGAACAGAGAGCCGTAATTGGCCAAAGCCAAGGAGGCTTTGGCCAATTATGGCTCAGGGGATTTAGTACACGCCCCACACTATATAAGGCTGCCTGCACGGCGGCCCTGTGTAGTGTTGTGTGTTCCGGCGTTCATAGAGATAGAGAGAAAAAGAGAGACACAGACACAGACAGTGACATTTTATTTGAGTTAGATAGCTTAGGCAGAACAGTCAGTCAGTTAGCTGCAATCCCAGGTGTTGCATATATATATATATATATATATATATATATATATATATATATATATATATATATATATATATATATATATATATATATATACACACACACACTGCATTCAGTTTAGCTAGATCCGTTCCTGTTATCTTCCTACTGACAGGCAGGCTTGTCTTGTTACAGTATTTGCAGCTACCTGAAGAAAATTGCTGGTGTTCTTTTGATCCTATTAGTACCACAGTCAGGCAGCTAGACTATTTACAGTTAGTGCCGTGCGTCCTGCTCACAGTGTTCAGCTAAACCTACAAGTTAGTGGGGTGCGTCCTGCTCACAGTGTTCAGCTAAAGCTACCTGTAGAAGGTTGGTGGTGTTCTCATACTACAGGCAGGCAGTTGATTTTGCTAGCTGCAGTATCAGTACATATATATATATATATATATATATATATATATATATATATATATATATATATATATCCCAGCTTAGTGCAGCTACAGGCCATTAGTATGTCTGGAAGGCCAAGAAGGAGAGGCAGACCGTCACAAGCCAATAAGAGAGGGCAAGCAGGCTCTGTGTCTAGTGCTGGTCGTGGAGACGGTGCATCCTCATCAGCACGTGGCCGTGGGACACGCTTGGCCTTTTTTTCAGCAGCTGGCCGTGTTGAGCCGCAACATGCGGAAGACTTGGTCGAGTGGATGACCAAGCCGTCCTCATCCTCCTCATCCTCTCTCACCCATGCCCAGGGTACTTTGTCTGGCAAAGCAGCGGCCTCTTCCCTCGGCTCAATGTCATCAATGACTCCTTCCCTAGCCCCACCATGTCCTCCTGAGGAGTCCCTCGAACTGTTTGAACACAGTGTTGGGTACATGCTCCAGGAGGATGCCCAGCGTTTGAAAGGCTCTGATGATGATACTGAGCTCGATGAAAGCAGTAACGTGAGCACGGACAGAGGGGGTGCCCAAGAAGGACAGCAATCTGGCAGTCATGCTCCCCCTGCTGCAGCATACTGCCAGGTTTGCTCCAGTGATGAGGAGGGAGGGGATGATGAGGTCACTGACTCAACGTGGGTGCCTGATAGGAGAGAGGAGGAGGAGGAGAAGGAGGCGGCACATCACCAACGAGGCAGGATGCCCTGCAGGGGCCAGCCTAAGGGCAGCACATTGACTGCATCACACCCCAAAGCTCCACATGTGCAGGGCGCTGCAGTCTCTGCGTGTTATTCAAAAAGTTCTTTGGTGTGGGCCTTTTTTGAGACGAGTGCATCAGATCGCACCGCTGCTATTTGCAACATATGTCTCAAGCGTATCTCGCGTGGCCAAAACATCTCCCGCTTGGGTACCACATGCTTGACCAGACATATGTTTCTCCCCTACCCAACATTCCTACCTCAAATTCCTCCCCTACCCAACATATCAGGTCCAACACCACACTCAATACTGTCCTCCTTTTGCCCAGTTACCACAGAAGAAGTTGATAAACTCCTCTCCATGGCCCACCTCACTACATGTCCCCTGGACCCTGTCCCCTCTCAATTACTGCGACCACCTTCCCACTCGATCCTCAACTCCCTAACCCACATCTTCAACCTCTCCCTCTCCTACGGCACATTTCCTTCCCCGCTCAAACATGCACTGGTTACCCCCATACTCAAAAAACCCTCACTAGACCCCACCGGTTTGAATAACTTAAGACCTATCTCCCTTCTCCCGTTTGCCTCCAAGCTCATCGAACGCCTTGTTCATGACCAAATGAGTCGCTACCTCACGGACAACAACCTTCTCGACCCCCTACAGTCTGGCTTCCGCCTACAACATTTTACTGAAACTGCCCTACTAAAAATCAACAATGACCTAATAACTGCCAAAACCAATGGCCACTACTCCATACTCATACTTTTAGACCTCTCTGCTGCCTTTGACACAGTTGATCACCTGCTGCTCCTCAGCAAATTACACTCCCTTGGCCTCCGTGATTCTGCATTATCCTGGTTCTCCTCCTACCTATCTCAGCACACTTTCAGCATCACTTACAACTCCATCTCCTCAGCTCCCCTTCCTCTTTCTGTTGGGGTACCCCAAGGCTCCGTCCTTGGGCCTCTCCTTTTCTCACTCTATACCTCTTCCCTGGGCCAGTTGATCACCTCCCATGGCTTCCAATACCACCTCTATGCCGATGACACACAGATCTATCTCTCCACTCCCCAACTCACCCCCACTATCTCCTCACGGATCTCAAACTTGCTGAATGACATATCGGTATGGATGTCACACCACTTCCTCAAACTTAATCTTTCTAAAACTGAGCTTGTTATATTTCCTCCTTCACGGTCCCCCTCCTGTGACTTCACCATTAATATCAACAACACAACCATTGGTCCCTCCACACATGCCAGAGTCCTGGGTGTAATCCTTGACTCTGACCTCTCCTTCAGCCCCCATATCCAATCACTGGCTAAATCCTGCCGCCTTAACCTCCACAACATCTCCAGAATTTGACCCTTCCTGACTAATGACACCACAAAGCAACTTATTCACTCCTTGATTATTTCCCGCCTCGACTACTGCAACTCTCTCTTTAATAGCCTACCCTTAAGCAGGCTATCCCCCTTCAGTCTATTATGAATGCTGCTGCTAGACTAATACACCTCACTAATCGATCCGTGACTGCTGCTCCTCTCTGCCAATCCCTTCACTGGCTTCCCCTACCCCACCATGTAAAATTCAAAATGCTAACCATAACATACAAGGCCATTCACAACATCGCCCCCATCTACATCACCAACCTCATCTGCAGATATCGCCCAAATCGCCCCCTCAGCTCCTACCAGGACCTCCTGCTCTCTAGCTCCCTTGTTACCTCCTCCCATGCTCGCCTTCAGGACTTCTCCAGAGCCTCTCCCATCCTCTGAAATTCCCTGCCCCAGTATGTCCGATCAGCCCCTACCCTGTCCACCTTTAGGAGATCCTTGAAAACTCATTTATTCAGGGAAGCCTATCCCACACCCACATAACTGTCCCTGAGCCACCCCCATCAAATCATTCTTTGCAGCTATTACCTTTTGTACCACCACCCCCTCCCTTTAGAATGTAAGCTCTACGAGCAGGGCCCTCCTGTACCTTTTGTATTGAACTGTACTGTAATTGTGTTGTCCCCCTTATACATTGTAAAGCGCTGAGTAAACTGTTGGCGCTATATAAATCTCGTATTATAATAATAATAATAATAATAATAATAATGTTGACCTGCCATGCAGTTCGTTGGCAAGCGTATCTAAAAGACCCACACCAAAGAACAAAGAGGACCTCTCCTTGCTCCTCATCAGCTGAGATCTCCAACCCCACTATACCTTCAGTCCTCTCTGAGACCTGCACTGAGAGGAATGAAGGTGTAGAATTAGGTGTGTCACAGCCAAGTACTTGTGGGCAATCTGCTTTTGGTACACCGACGTCAGATTGTACCAGGCAAATTTCCCTGCCCCAGCTGCTGCACCGCCGAAAGAAGTTTGCTCACAGCCATCCACATGCCCAGCGGTTGAATGCTAGCTTGGCAAAGTTGCTAGCACTTCAACTGCTGCCTTTTCAGTTGGTAGACTCTGCCCCCTTCTGTGAGTTTGTGGAATGTGCAGTTCCTCAGTGGCAGGTACCCAAACGCCACTTTTTCTCACGGAATGCGATTCCGGCTCTCTACCGGCATGTGGAAGGCAATGTCCATGCCTCGCTGGACAGGGCGGTCAGCGGTAAGGTGCATATTACCGCTGACTCATGGTCCAGCAGGCATGGACAGGGACGTTACCTAAGTTTCACGGCGCATTGGGTGACTCTGCTGGCAGCTGGGAAGGATGCAGGACAAGGTGCAGTAGTGTTGGAGGTTGTTCCGCCACCACGCCTCCAAAATGCTAATGATTGTGACACACCTCTCTCCTCCACCCCCTCCTCTTCTTCTTCCTCCATGGCCTCTTCCTGTGCTTTGTCCTCGGAACCAGCGGTGCTCCGTAGCCGTTCAAGGGGCTACGCAAGTACGCAGGCCAAAAGATGCCATGCGGTGCTTGAGCTGGTGTGCTTGGGGGACAGGAGCCACACAGGAAGAGGACAAGGAGGAGGAGGAGGAGGAGGAGGAGGAAGATTGTGTCAGTATGGAGGTGGAGCCTGGCACTCAGCATCAGCAGCAATCTTTAAGGGATCAGTCCCAAGAAACACATGGACTTGTACGTGGCTGGGAGGAGGTGGCTGCGGACCATGTCGTCCTTAGTGACCCAGAGGACTCCGGACCGAATGCCTCAGCAAACCTACGCTGCATGGCCTCCCTGATCCTGCAAAGCCTGCGTAAGGATCCTCGTATTCGTGGTATCAAGGAGAAGGACCAATACTGGCTGCCAACCCTCCTTGATCCACGTTACAAGGGTAAGGTTGCGGACCTTATCTTGCCATTGCAGAGGGAGCAGAGGATGAAACATCTTCGGGAGGCCTTGCAGAAAGGTCTGTGCAACGCATTCCCAGAGACTGGGAGGTTACAAACTCCTGTTTCTGGACAACGTGTTGCTGAGGCTTCGGTCAGCCAAAGAAGGAGCGGTGGAGAAGGTGGCCGTCTGACCGATGCGTTCAGACAATTTTTTGGTCTGCAGCCCCAAGGTATGATCGGTTCCAGCAACCATCGCCAGCGTCTGTTTTACATGGTGCAGGAATACCTAGGGGCAAGATCAGACTTGGACACCTTTCCCACCGAAAATCCTCTGGGTTACTGGGTCTTGAGGATGGATCACTGGCCAGAGCTTGCACAGTATGCAATTGAGCTACTGGCCTGTCCTGCATCCAGCGTTCTTTCGGAAAGCACATTCATTGCTGCTAGAGGCGTGGTAACCGATCACAGGGTGCGTCTGTCCACCAACTCGGTCGATCGACTGACCTTCATAAAAATGAATCAGTCTTGGATCACCACCAGCTACCAAGCACCTGATGCTGATGTAACCGAATATTTTTTTTTTAAATCTCAGATCCCTTCAAAGACTGCCTATGCTGATGCTGAGTGACTATCCCTGAGTAATTATCCTCTTCCTCCTCAATCATCACGCTGATAGCTTGTAAGAACATTTTTGGTTCTGGGCACCAGCACCAGTGCCTAAGGCCCAATTTTTCTGCCCCTGTTTAACAGGGGCGTGTAATTACAATTTTTGATGCAATACTTTGCAGCAGGGCTCGTTCCTGCGTTCCAACTAGAGTGTCTGTGAGGGGTTGCAGTGTTGTGGCACCAGCACCACCACCACCACAGGCCCAATTTTTCTGCCCCTGTTCAACAGGGGTATGTAATTACAATTCTTGATCTAATATTTCACAGCAGGGCCCATTTCTGCACCCACCAAGAGCGAGTGAGGACTTACAGTGTTGTGGCACCAGCACCACCACCACCACCACCACAGGCCCAGTTTTTCTGCCCCTGTTCAACAGGGGCATGTAATTACAATTCTTGATCTAATATTTCACAGCAGGGCCCTGTGAGGGCTTACAGTGTTGTGGCCACAACAACACCTAAGGCCCAAATTTCTGCTGAGTATATAGGGCAGGACCCTACTTTCAAACATCTAACTTACAAACGACTCCTACTTGCAAACGGAAGGAGACAACAGGAAGTGAGATGAAATCTACCCCTAGGAAGGGAAATTCTCTCCTGTAAGAGTTAATATGGGAAAAACATTTCTCCTTTCCACTGATGCTTTCCAATCCTTGTTCCACAAAAAACCCCAAATTCTCAAAAAGCATTTGTCATTGGGACAAAAAGTGAGGTGAAATCTTCTAAAGAGGAGGAAAGACAGCAAAACAAATGTCACAGGGGTGATAACCCTTCCCTATGTTTTCCAAAAAGCTTAAAAAAGATTTTTTGGCTGGAGCTAAACACGTTAAAAATGTACCCGTTCAAAATTACAAACAGATTCTACTTAACAACAAACCTCCAGTCCCAGTCTTGTTTGCACCGCCTGTATACTGCTGTTCAGAGTATATAGGGCCTGGTGGCCCCACACCTTTCCTTATTTTAATTTGGGTGCGGGGTTCCCCTTAATATCCATACAAGACCCAAAGGGCCTGGTAATGGACTGGGGGGTACCCATGCCGTTTGTCTCACTGATTTTCATCCATATTGCCAGGACCCGATATTACATTAAACCCGCAAGCAGTTTTAAATGAGATTTTTTCCTTTAAAAATTACATTTGGTGCAGGGACTGTTCTAAAACACGGGAAACACGCGTCACTTTACAGGCATACTATAGACACCCCCCAGGTACGATATTTAAAGGAATATTTCACTTTTTTTTTTTTCACTTTAAGCATCATTAAAATCACTGCTCCCGAAAAAATGCAAATTAGCCTTTAAAATGAGCACTTTTGATTTCAAACGTTCGAGTCCCATAGACGTCAATGGGGTTCTAACGTTCGTGCGAACTTTCGGTCTGTTCGCAGGTTCTGGTGCGAACCGAACCGGGGGGTGTTCGGCTCATCCCTATTGGGGACCCACTTCCATAAACCTGTCAGAGATTGACCCCTCTCACTACCTGACACAACATCCGTTTCTTAGGTTTACTAACCCCTGTGTGGTTACCCTTGGCAACTAAACCATCTGAGATCACCACCAAATCCTTCTGTTTAACCTCAATAGCAATGTTCCACAAGGGGTTATTCAACTCAATATTATCATGGTCATTAGGACCTCTTGTTTGCTAGGACAGGGTCGATGGAGGGACCACCTACAGGGAAGAAGTTACTCCCTTTGGGACATTACCGCAGTGTCACATCGCCCCCTGTTGTCCAACACTCCAATAGCGACTGTCCAACCAACGCACATTTTTCAACATCAATTTCTTTAACCATTTCTGTGTCCATTGGTACCTCAACCAATACCTCTGAGTTGTCTGACAGTGCTCTACAGTGCTTCTCATACACTTTGTTACAGTTACCAACACTGTTATTTCTCCTGGTGTCTCCTGGTGTCTCCTGGTGTCTCCTGGTACCTCAAACTGCACCTCCCTGCGAGTGATGGATTGAATTCCCACTACTGCCACGTCTGTTCCGGGCCCTTCCTTTACATGAGGTCCAGCGGGTGAGACAGCACAAGTGCCATGTACCAACCACTGCTCAGCCGCACCTCGGACCGCACCAGCAGGAATGTACCTCATCACACCACAGGAATGTACCTCATCACACCAGCAGGAATGTACCTCATCACACCACCAGGAATGTACCTCATCACACCAGCAGGAATGTACCTCATCACACCAGCAGGAATGTACCTCATCACACCAGCAGGAATGTACCTCATCACACCAGCAGGAATGTACCTCATCACACCAGCATACGGAGAGACTTTCACTATGTCTATCATATAGGAAAAAAGGTCTTGCCAGCCACAATGAATTAATGCCTATACATAGAGGTAACGGTGATATCCAGCTGCAAACGCAGATCACGTTTCATAATCGTGCAAAGAATAGCAAAAAATATAAATATGCGTTGCGCTAGGACAATGTATATAAATACAAATCTAGAATGAGCGCTCGTATGAAATTCAAACAAATAATAAATGCAAAAAACACATAAAAATGTGGAAATGTATTACCATTCTGTGACAATGAAATACTAAAGTGACAAACTGTGATAAGGTATTTAAAGTGCAATGTGCATATAATCAAAGTGCATATATAAATGTAAAAATACACAGTGAAACTGAATATACATCAAAAATATGATATAAAACTTCATAAGTGATGAGTGTAAACAATCAAATATTATAAAATAGTGTCCATCAGTGGTATCGCCAGCATGCTCATCCAATACATGTAGATGCCAAAATCATGCTCCGGTGCACTACTGTGACCCCCCAAAGGTATATGCGCTCACCTCAGAGCGTGTGACACAGTGGCTAGCTGCGTCCAAACACGCTTTGGAGCCACCCCTGGGCTCAATAATGAAGTACAGGTATCAATCTCCAGCTCGTTCGGTTAGTACCACTCCCGACCATAAATAAGAAAAAACTCAATAGTATAATAACGTAAGGTTTAATGAAAAATACACACTCCCCACATCGGGGTACTCACATTTAACAGGTGTGTAAGTACACCACTCTGTATCAGGCTTGCAAAGGTTGTAAAAAACAACGATATGGCGTGCAGTATGGTAACGCTATATCACCTCGATATCTCCATGCTGTCAGCTCCATCCTGGCCCCTCCCCTACGCGTGTTCGACACAGGGATCACGTGTCTTCATCAGGGGGATCTCACGCGTAGGGGAGGGGCCAGGACGGAGATATTGAGGTGATATAGCGTTACCATACTGCACGCCATATTGTTGGTTTTTACAACCTTTGCAAGCCTGATACAGAGTGGTGTACTTACACACCTGTTAAATGTGAGTACCCCGATGTGGGGAGTGTGTATTTTTCATTAAACCTTACGTTATTATACTATTGAGTTTTTTCTTATTTATGGTCGGGAGTGGTACTAACCGAACGAGCTGGGGATTGACACCTATACTGCATTATTGAGCCCAGGGGTGGCTCCAAAGCGTGTTTGGACGCAGCTTAGCCACTGTGTCACACGCTCTGAGGTGAGCGCATATACCTTTGGGGGGTCACAGTAGTGCACTGGAGCATGATTTTGGCATCTACATGTATTGGATGAGCATGCTGGCGATACCACTGATGGACACCATTTTATAATATTTGATTGTTTACACTCATCACTTATGAAGTTTTATATCATATATATTTTTGATGTATATGCAATTTCACTGTGTATTTTTACATTTATATATGCACTTTGATTATATGCACATTGCACTTTAAATACCTTATCACGGTTTGTCACTTTAGTATTTCATTGTCACAGAATGGTAATACATTTCCACATTTTTATGTGTTTTTTGCATTTCTTATTTGTTTGAATTTCATACGAGCGCTCATTCTAGATTTGTATTTATATACATTGTCCTAGCGCAACGCATATTTATATTTTTCACTATGTCTATCATTTCTGATTCCTCTAGCAGTTCCCCTGAACGCCTTCTACACAACTGTCGCTGGAAGCATTCTCCTACAGAACTGACACCACTTTCCACAAAAGTAACCAACATTGCAGGAACCAATTTTTATCAACATTGCTTAACATCGCCTGTACCACCTGTCTCCACCGATTGGTACTACGCAGTACCAGGTCACCCATCTGTGGTGGATACATTTTCATCAAGTCTCTGAAAGCAGATTTTCTCACTGGACTTATGCTGGCCATACACTATACGAAAAATCGGCTGAACACATTTTCGAAAAATGAACGTTCGACCGTGACCACAAACGATCGTGCCATCATATAATGACCGTTAAATCGTTCAGTGGACATAAATAAATAATTTTTTGTTAGTTTTTTTACATATACCTAGTGCAGACAGTTCGGATGGGAAACACATTAACCTTGCAATTTATCGTACATTCGGCAGAAATTTTCCAAACTTGCCGTTCGTTTTTTTTCCACAAAAACGTCACAAACGATTATCGATTTGTGCCCATTAACTTGCCAAAAAACGAACGAAGTGTCTATATGAACGATTTTTCGGCCAATTTTTCGTATAGTGTATGGCCAGCATTAGTCCTACTTCACAGGGAATAGTCCCAGGACCCGTCTCTCTCTCTCTCTCTCTCTTCCAGTTGTCAGGTGTGGAAAGCTTCCATGGAGGGTGTTGTCCCTTCTTTGCTGTGCTCTCTAATGCCCCCTCATGGACACGGGGCAACATTGCATCTTTCTTGGATTTTCCAACATTCCCTGCAGGCCAAACAGGTTTCCTGTTGCCAGGGGTAACAGCAGACCCACACACATTGTCACACCCCTTGCAGGATGCTGGATACGGTGCCCTCTTCTCTGGGCTGACCACTTCACACAAGAATCCATAACTTGAAACCACTGGTTTCTTGTGCTCTCCATCACCCCCTGCAGGCTGAACAACATTTTCTCACATTTTCTGTCTGTTGTCACCAGGGGCAACAACAGACACTTTTGCACGAACCTCTTCAATCAGAATTTGAGCCACATCTCCGCTGTAGCTCTTCCTTTCTGCAAATGAACTTTCTCCGGTTGCTATGGGAGACCACATTCTCCCCGCAGAACTTTTCCAGTGCTCCATAGACTGGATGTCTTCTAGATAATTATTGTAGTCATCTCACTCATAACCCATCAAGCGGTTCACTCCTTGGTACTCTTGTGTCAGAAAAGGTTGCACCAATTCAGCCTAGCGGTATCTGGGCCGCCCTCGGTAGGAAGAAATCATCACAAATTCATCCAAAAAGTCTTCAACATGTTCAGAAGACAACATAGACCGTATGAAGTCAGCTGGACGGATTTCTGCTTTGTTGCCACGGCAACCGCACCCATCTGCTGACTCTTTGCACTAAGTGACGGCTTGCTTTCATTTTGTCTTTGCTCCAGTGCGGCCAAATGCATCTTGTACCAGTCTGGGGCTTGTTCTGTCCGTAACAACCCCTCCAGCCACAGGGTTCTGTCTCTCATCACAGCAAACAATGGGGGGGATTTACCAAAGGCAAATCCACTTTGCACTACAAGTGCAAAACACACCTGAAACTGCACTTAGAAGTTCAGTCGCTGGAGATCTGAGGGGGACATGAAAGGAAAATAAAACAGCATTTTAGCTTGTACATGATTGGATGATAAAATCAGCAGAGCTTCCCCTCATCTCAGATCTTCCCCTCAGATCTACAGTGACTGAACTTCCAAGTGCAATTTTAAGTGTACTTTGCACTTATAGTGCAAAGTGGATTTGTCTTTTCGTAAATAACCCCCATTGCTTCCTTTTTTTGCATTTTGACCGCCCCATCTCTGCAGTCAGGCCCACAACATTTAACACAGTTCCTTATAAACACAGGAAAATTTGGTGTACTGTCTCTTTAAGACTTGCAAGCAGCAGACATTCACATGCAGACTCCACTGGTTCACATGAGCCGCTCCTCACAGCATTGCTGCAAAACAGTTTCTTTCTACTCACCGGTTTTGGTATGTGAGGATCTGGAAGTCTTCCAACTCTGCCCAACATCCAAACCTCCACCATATGTAAGATTGGGGAGATCAGACTCAAGTGATAGGTGCGTTTCCAGTGAGTACGCCGGTCCAAAACTGTATTATAAGGGGGTGGTAGCCCAATTTTATTTAAAAGAACAAAAAGAAAGGTTGACAAAGACATCGGTATCCCACGCAGGGGGTTCCACCATTACTGGATCTTACAGACTCCAAATGCTTCAGCCTCCTGGCTTAGGTTATTGCCGGCTGCTTCAGGCCTGTAGCCTAGGCCTTAGGTCTGCTCCTTAGAACAAAAGAGTTTCCTAGAGTGAAGTTCTCTCCTAGCTTATTCCTGATCAGCGCCTTGCTGCTCTGTCACAAAGTACATCTGCCTCCTGCAGACATGCATGCTCTGACTTCACCCCATGCAGCCTCTGACTCCTGCAGAGGAATGAGAGTCCCCCTGACTCCAATGTACAGACTTCCTGTCTGTGGGGTCCTGAGCCATAGTCAGGTCACAACTAAATAGCCCAACACACAGCTGTGCAATCAGAGGGCCCGTCTCCAGTGGCGGCCCATCCATAGGGGGCGCCAGGGCACTGCCCCCCCTCCTGTAGTCAAAAAGAAAAAAAATTAAAAAAAAAAAAAAAAAAAAATTTAAAACGGCCCCTTTAAGAACAAAAAAAAAAAAAGTCCTTTAACAAAGTGCACTGTGGCGCCGGACGCCAGTGCACTATGGGAAGCGCCACGTCAATGCAATCACGAGATTGCAGACGCGACGCTTCATTTGCGGGCTTTTAACCCGCCTTGTGGCGCAAACGAAAACGCAGATTAGCTTCCGCTCGTAGAATCAGTGTGATTCTATGGGCAGGAGCATTGCTTTTCAAATCTTGAGGTCACTTCCGGCTTTCATGAAGAAGACGAGAGCCGGAAGTGATGTCGGCAGCTCCGTTCTTCGGCTGAGCGGAGCTGCAGGAGGAAGGTAAGAGCCGTATGAGGGACGGGTTGCTGTCTGGCAAGGAGGGTGAGCTCCAGCACAGCACAGCTGCATGTATCTGTCCCTCTCTTCCCCACCTGTCTCACTAACACACAAGTCTACTGAATACACCTATACACAGACAGAGGGGGAGGGGAGGAGAATGGACACATACACAGGACGTGAGGGGCAAGTTATCAAAGAAAGATAATCACAGTGATTTGGGGGGCTGGGAGAGGATGCTTTATGTGCTAGGGGCCACTTTGGGAGCAGAGAGGATTTGTGCTAGAAGGGGGGTTGAATATAAAATTAGACCCCCCCCCAGCACAAATCCTCTCTGCTCCCAAAGTGGCCCCTAGCACAAAAAGCATCCTCTCCCAGCCCCCCAAATCACTGTCATTATCTTTCTTTGATAACTTGCCCCCCTTCCCCCTTGTTCAAAGAGATGCTGGCTGCTATTAAGGAGACAATCGTGGTTTCTGGGATCAGTGGACACAGTGGCTGCATTTTTGATGACACAGTGGCTGCATTTTTGATGACACAGTGGCTGTATTTTGATGACACAGTGGCTGTATTTTGATGACACAGTGGCTGCGTTTTTGATGACACAGTGGCTGTATTTTGATGACACAGTGGCTGCGTTTTTGATGACACAGTGGCTGTATTTTGATGACACAGTGGCTGCGTTTTTGATGACACAGTGGCTGCGTTTTTGATGACACAGTGGCTGTATTTTGATGACACAGTGGCTGCGTTTTTGATGACACAGTGGCTGTATTTTGATGACACAGTGGCTGCGTTTTTGATGACACAGTGGCTGCGTTTTTGATGACACAGTGGCTGTATTTTGATGACACAGTGGCTGCGTTTTTGATGACACAGTGGCTGCGTTTTTGATGACACAGTGGCTGTATTTTGATGACACAGTGGCTGCGTTTTTGATGACACAGTGGCTGCGTTTTTGATGACACAGTGGCTGTATTTTGATGACAGAGGCTGCGATTGATGTTTTTTTTTCAGAATTTTTCAGTTTGATTGCGCCCCCCCAAAAATTTTGAGCACCAGCCGCCACTGCCCGTCTCTCCAAAATCTGGTGTAAACCAGCCATCTTTCAGGTAGTACGGGGTCCCACTGCCACTAATATATATATATATATATATATATATATATATATATATATATATATATATTATAAATATTCTATAAAATGTATTTAAAACCTATGCCCAGCACTCCATCCTTTTCAGGCCATTAGTCTGAAATTCTCATATCCTAACAATTAGGTGTGTAAATCTAGTCATACACTATACAATCTGATTGCTCAGTTTTCATAAATCTTAGAGCCCTTGCACACTGGGGCAGTTTGCAGGCGCTATTGTGCTAATAATAGCGCCTGCAAACCGCCCCGAAAGTGCCGCTGCTTTCATTCCAGTGTGAAAGCCCCGAGGGCTTGCACACTGGAGCGATGCGCTGGCAGGACGGTAAAAAAAGTCCTGCCAGCAGCATCTTCGGAGCGGTGAAGGAGCGGAGTGTATACCGCTCCTTTACCGCTCCTGCCCATTGAAATCAATGGGACGGCGCGGCTATACCGCCGGCAATGCGCCTCTGCAGAGGCGCTTTGCGGTGGTATTCAACCCCTTCTCGGCCGCTAGCGGGGGGTAAAACCGCCCCGCTAGCGGCCGCATACCGGCGGTAAAACGCCGCTAATAATAGCGGCGTTTTACCGCCGACGCGGACGCCGCCCCCGCCCCAGTGTGCAAGGGCTCTTAGGTAAGGACAAGTCTAACCTGCCATTAGATTAAAGACAGACACACACCACCACTTCCCCTACAAATATTAAAGACCAATTTCATTATATGATGTAATGTGGAAAAAGTAAAATATATCAAAATAAAAGAAAACCTTAAATGACCACATAAAAGATAACTCATCGCTTAAAACACTTAAATGATCGTTAATCTTCAATACAAATAAATTCAGAGGCTTTGTCTTTATATAAGACAATTGTTTTATGTTGTAGTAAAAAAACAAATATAAAGACAAAGCCTCTGAATGAGGCCATGGTCTCAGAAGGGATACATGTCCCTTTACTTCTTATATCTTTCAGATTTGTCTACAAGAAAAGTTGATATACATTATACTCTATGGACATTTCATTCTTTCATTCCTTAGAAAACAATTATTATCCAATTCCTCTCCATTTTGAAGATCCCCACTGACTATGGAGAGGATGTCGGGTGAGGATGTATTGGGTACGGTGAATGGTTCTGACTCCGGGTCACATCTTCCCATTATACTCTATGGACATTCCTTTCTATCATTTATCTGTCATTCCATAGAAAACAATAATAATCCCAAATAATCCCAATCTTATAATCCTCTCCTCTACTTGGGGAACACCTGTGGGAAAGGATAAAATGCTGAGCGTCTCAGATTTGTCTGCAAATGAGTATTTTACATCCCATTATACTCTATGGGCATTCCCTTCTATCGTTTATCTGTCATTCCATAGAGAACAATAATAATCTCACTTCGTCTCAATATTAACCACTTTAAGAGCAGCCGCCTCAGTTGTACTGCGGCAGGTTGACTCTCCTGGGGGAATCACCATCATTGTATGTCGGCCGCTTTACCAGCTCTAGGGGGGGCGACGCCGAAGCCGATGCGGTGCGATCGTTCCTGAGAGAGACAGAATGGGGATCGGTCAATGTAAACAAACAGATCCCCGTTCTGTCAGGGAGAGGAGAGAGATCTGCTGTTCCTAGTGATCAGGAAGAGTGATCTCTCTCTACTCCCAGGCAGTCCCCTCCCCCTACAGTTAGAATCACCTCCCAGGGAACACAGTTAACCCCTTCATCGCCCCCTAGTGTTAACCTCTTCCCTGCCAGGGACATTTATACAGTAATCAGTGGATATTTTTAGCTCTGATCGCTGTATAAATGTCACTGGTCCCCAAAAAAAGTGTTAAACGTGTCTGATATGTCCGCTGCAATGTCGCAGTCCCGCTAAAAATCACAGATCCGCCATTACTAGTAAAAAATAAATGCCATAAATCTATCCCATAGTTTGTAGACACTACAACTTCTGCGCAAACCAATCAATATACGCTTATTGTGATTTTTTTTTTTTACCAAAGATATGTAGCAGAATTCATATTGGCCTAAACTGATGAGGACATTTTTTTTTTTTTTTTTACAGTTCTTTTGGAATATTTATTATAGCAAAAAGAACACGAAAATCCCGGAAATTCGGATGAAAATGCATTTGGATGATAATGAATGCACATGTCTATTGGTGTCACTGGTCCCCAATAAAGTGTCACTTAGTGTCAGATTTTTCCGCCGCAATGTCACAGTCCCGCTAAAAATCACTGATCTCCACCATTACTAGTAAAACAAACAAGTCCATAAATCTATCCCATAGTTTGTAGACGTGATAACATTTGTGCAAAGCAATCAATATACGCTTATTGGGATTTTTACCAAAAACTCGTAGCAGAATACATATTGGGCTACATTTATGAAGAAATTAGATTTTTTACATTTTTTTATTGGATATGTTTTATAGCAGAAAGTAAAAAATATCGTTTTTTGGGGTTTTTTTCAAAATTGTCACTCTTTTTCCGTTTATAGTGCAAAAAATAAAAACCGCAGAAGTGATCAAATACCACCAAAAGAAAACTATTTGTGGGGAAAAAAAAAAAAAACGGCATCAATTTGGTTTCGGAGTCGCGTTGCACAATTGTCAGTTAAAGCGACGCAGTGCCGAATCGCAAAAAGTGCTCTGGTCAGGAAGGGGGCAAATCCTTCCGGGGCTGAAGTGGTTAAAAAGGTTTTTGGAAAAATGGCACAATGGTCGGAGATACCAACATTAATAATTGGGCATTTCAATAACCTACTGAAAGAAGTAGATAGAGTAGAAAAAAAAATAAAAATTGTAATGGGAATGTAACAAGACCGGTCAGGTTGGTGTCACAGAAAATTAACATATTTAATTGATACCACCGATTATTCAAGTGGTTGGTGATTACACCTGTAATTAGCCAGCATGAGAAGGGGGAGGGGAAAGAAGGGAATATAAAAAGTTTTTTTGTTGAACCAAAAATTAGTGTGTAAAAAAAACCCTACATGAGATATTAAGACCTTATTACTCCAAGGGAGAAATATATTCCATAGAAGAAGAAGGTGAAAATGCAGATTCATGTTCAAGTAAAATACTTTGTGGTAGCAACACAATGTAAAGTCAAGATTAATGGCAGGATCAACAAAAAAAGATTTAATTTATGGCAGGATCAAAAAAGAGGGATTGAATTTATGGCAGGATCACCGGCTTGTGGGCTTCAAATGACCACAATGAAGATGGAAACCGCCTGCAGTGAATAATATAAGTTATTCTTTCTGACGAAATCTGACACAGGCGGACATATTACACACAATATGTGAGTATGTAATGCTGAGAAGAAAAGTTTGTGAATGAACTCAAAAAAAAACAAAAAACAAAAAAAACTATAGATAGGTGGAACTCCGCTTTAATACATGCGTTGTGGAGACACCCTAAACTCCACTGATATTGGCAGGACATAATTATAACTATTAATGAGGAGCTTCAAATCAAAATGTCGGTAGATCCTGGAATTTGTATAATAAATATATTGGAGGAATTTAGTTTGATGAAAATACTGAAGATACAATAATGAGAAGAAGTTTCTTCAGGCACATAAGATAATTGCAGAGAAATGGATCTCTTCTTATACACAGACAGTGGAAGAATGGAGATCACAAATAAAAGAAACTATAATAAAAGAGAAATTTACTCTTCTACATAGAAATTGCTGAGGGAAGTTTGAGGCTATTTGGAAAAACTGGGTGGAGGTCCTCGGCCTGGAAATGTGAGGTGCTATAAAATGGAGGGGGGGATATTAGTTGATGGGAGTCTCCTGAGGAGAGAGAGAGAGAGAGAGAGAGAGAGAGAGAGAGAGAGAGAGAGAGAGAGAGAGAGAGAGAGAGAGAGAGAGAGAGAGAGAGAGCGAGAGAGAGAGAGAGAGAGAGAGAGAGAGAGAGAGAGAGAGAGAGAGAGAGAGAGAGAGAGAGGAGAGAGGAGAGAGGAGAGAGAGAGAGAGGAGAGAGAGAGAGAGAGAGAGAGAGAGAGAGAGAGAGAGAGGGCTACCGGATCTGAGATGGGAGATTTTTTATTATAATTTGTGGGGCTATTTTATGTATTGTGTAGTTTTGCTGTATCTGAACAAGATGAATGTGAAATGTGTCTGTTGTATTAATGTAAAAAAAAAAAAAAAATTGTAATAAAGATTACTAGATTTAAAGCTGGCCATACACTATACAATCTGATTACCCAGTTAAAAAAAAAAAAAATCTTGCTTAAGAACAAGCCTAAACCTGCCATTAGATTAAAAGGTAACCCCAACCCCCCCCCCACTATGACCACTTCCCCTACAAATGTAAAGACCATTTTCATTACACACTTGCAATGTGGAAATTAAATTAAATAAAAATATACAAGAAAGTTTTGGTACCGATTAATGGTGAAACACCCTATTGAATAGGCACCACATCCCTGAAAATGGTTATAAATGGCAAGGAGAATGAAGGGATTTTAACGGTGCAGACAGACTAGACAAAGAAACTTATAAAAAACTAATTTTTAATTAAACAATTGAAGTTAAAAAGCAAATGGTTTGTACATAATTCACAATGTTGCAATATCGATACAATTACAGTGGTCAGACAAGATATGAGTGTATATTTATTTCAGAAGATGATAAGGTTGCATACTAGCCCGACATGTTTCGCTGTGTCGCTTTTTCAAGGGATATGCAAACTGAAAGGTAATATCATCCAACACTATTATAATTTCTAAAAAGATAGAAAATTACAAAATAAATAACATATATTATAATCAAGAAAGAATGAAAAAATGATGAAATAATGAAAAAAATATAATTTTCAATAGAAACAAGCGCAGTGTCCTCTCTGACATAGCACAAATGAGGTGCTTACCCCTGTGTGACCCTCGGCCCGGTCAGTCCCCGCATGCACCATCCACTAACACTGAAAAACCGACTTGGCCATATAGTGCAGTCACAGGGGACAGGAAGGTAAAACTGTAGATGGGGCAAGAGATAAAATGTGTCAAAGACAGGCTATTTAATAATATAGAGGGTAAATATATATCTGAATTTACAAAGGCAAATGAATTTTAAGGACACGCAGAAGGCAAATAATTAGCTCACAAATGACCATTGAGTACTTACTTTATAATATTTAAACAAAGCCTGTAGAAGGGTGACAGTCTTCAACACACCTGCTGGTGGGGATTGCAGGGGATTGTTCAAAAATGCTAATGAATAAAACAAAATTTGTATGTATATATATATATATGTAAAAATAAAAATGTTAAAAAAGGGGGAGTTGGACAGAAAGCTAAAACTATATTGAAGATGACAACATTTAAGAAAATAAAGGGCATGATAGGATATAGCCTAGAGGAAATAAGGTAGTTGGGATCAAAGTGTAAATCATCCAATAGAAGTATCTGGATGGTAATGGGAACTTAGTCTCAATGGGTTCATATGGAAAAACAAATCAACAGATTAAGTGCTCTTTTTTATCCTTTCTCTAGGTGAGGAAAACAATTAAATACTGTATGGCAAGTAAATGAACTGAGAGTAAGAATGAGAGGCTTGGTTTAGAGCAATGCCTGTGTAATGTTGGGTCTATGGACCTCCAGTCACATCGAAGTCCGACCAAAGTAGTGCAGGGACTAATCTGAAGTCACAGATATAAGCGGTGCTCATTGGAGATCATGGGGGACCACTTGTCATGTGACTTTGCACTAGGGTTGTCACCTCATCCCTTTAAACCCGAACACATAATAATTACCCGGGTTCTGTGGCTGATTAAGGTGGTAATTAAACTCACTTGGTGCCTTATCTGCATTAAATTATCCTCAGAACCCGTGTAATTCATATGTGTTCAGGATTAAGGGATGAGATAAGAACCCAACCTACAGTCCCAAGTCACACAAGTGTGAAAGGGGTCTAATGGTTCTGTGACCAACTGAAATCTATTCTTCCATTATTCTCTATGGACGTTCCTTTCTGTCATTCCTTGTAGTATGTCCTCTATTATAGGGGTATTATAGTGCGGGGGAGGGGGGTATCAGAGACCTTCCCCCTCTGTAATCAGCACTCACACAGGAGGGCGGGGCCTTCACTGGCTGCATGCTTCTTCTTCACTCCTCCCTCCTGTGACAGGTTTATCTTAGAGACCCCGCCCCCCTCCACTTCAGACTCCTCCTTCAAGAAAAGAAAGCCACCAGTAGAATTTCTTCTTTTTTGTGACGTCACTGAATGCCAGGTGTTGCATCAGAATCAACGACCCATCAGATTAGGTAACAGAAGTGCTGTTCTGTCACTACCCTGCGACAGCCATCTTGGTACACCTTGCACTAGTCCGCAGTAATCCTACAGTCAGAAGGCGGCAGCGGGCATCTTGGTATACCTCGCACTCGGCCACAGTAAGCCTAGTCAGAAGGCAGCAGCGGCCATCTTGGTACACCCTGCATTCACCCGCAGTAATCCTACAGTCAGAAGGCAGCAGTGGCCATCTTGGTACACCTCACACTCAGCCGCAGTAATCCTACAGTCAGGAGGTGGCAGCAGACATCTTGGTACACCCCACACTCGACCACAGTGAGCCTACAGTCAGAAGGTGGCAGCGACCATCTTGGTACACCCCACACTCAGCCGCAGTGAGCCTAGTCAAAAGGTGGCAGCGGCCATCTTGGTACACCCCACACTCGGCTGCAGTAATCCTACAGTCAGAAGGCAGTAGCGGCCATCTTGGTACACCTGGTACAGGGGGTCATTCCATGCACATGGAAGCCAAGGCTGGACTAGAGTTGCCACCTCATCCCTTAATTCTGAACACATATGAATTACACTGGTTCTGAGGCTATTTTAATGCAGATAAGGCGCCAAGTGAGTTTAATTACCACCTTAATCAGCCACAGAACCCGTGTAATTATTATGTGTTCGGGTTTAAAGGGATGAGGTGACAACCCTAGGCTGGACACAGGGAGAAAGCTGAGGCATCCCAGGCTTTCCCCAGCAGAGCATCGTCCTTCCTGTCCATTTGATCTTTTAATACACCATAATCCTCAGAGGAGAGGTCTGATCTCATAGACACCTGAGAAAGAGGGGCATGCAGTTTCGGGCACTTGAAAAATCCATCTTCAATCTCAGATTTAAAAGGAAATTGTCATTTATGACCCCTAGACTGAAAAAGACTTTTTTTAGGTTCTTTCCATTTGGAAAGGATCATATCCTTCAAGGAATGATGGACTGCAAAAGGTCTAAAAGAAGGGTTAAAGTTTCCGTACTCACAGACCAAGGCTTGCAGCCTCCCCTTACTCACCCCCTCAGGGCTGAGATAGAAAGTAAAGATATGTGTGGATAGGGGCAAATGGCGCTACCTATATGGGTACGTATCAGTTATGTGTTAGCTATATAGCTCAAACTTAATTGTGTGCTCTCCTAGTAGTGTACTATAAGTGTGCTTGGACAAAACCGTGTAATAAAGTATATATGTGTCCTAGTGGGATAAATATCCCGTACCAAAAAGTGCATCCAAAAATAAAACCGATATAGCAGCAAAGTGTATATGTATATACAAGTGTAACAGAAAGTATCATCAGTGGTATTACCAGTAAGTATAAAATAATAAGTGTATCTGCACACAACTCTCTACTATTGTATAAGGGGTTAACCATATATTACAATTCGTTATTACAACTGCTGCAGTGGCTTATAAAGAGTCTCTTATCCGTACACATCCAGTGCCACCCACTGGTTACTTATTACCACTAATTATCCACTGTGCACAATAGCGTGACAAAAAAAATATATATAAAAATATATATACACCACATTAGAAAATTAATAAAAATATATAAGGTGACCGATTATTTCACAAATGTACCGATTGTGACACAAATGTAATATATAGAAAATTGTGAATGAACATTAGTATTGTGAAAGTCCTATCTTGAAGATGCTTCATTCAAAAATTCTTGCGTGAAGTGACTGTAGTGATGACAGTTGAAATCCAGTGACTTAGGTGCTCCCCCTCAAGGGTCCCCACTCACCCGCTCCCTGCACCCCTGCAGGGGTAGAAGGCATCTAGTATCCTTGATACTCTCTTGGAATCCGATGTAGTTGTCCAATGGGGTTATCCCTAGGGGGCTTCCGCTCCAGGTGTAGCTGTCCTTCAGGTTTTAGGCTTTATCCTCATATAAGAGAAAACAGGGCTCCCATAGTGTGATAACGTATTGTATTTATTAAAAGGTTATTAAGTCCAATGGCCAATATAATAAAAGTAAAAAATAAATAAAAAGGTTTAAAACCTTTGCGTCCTTTGAGAACGTCGATGACGAAATGCGTAAGGCGGAGCTACGTACCTACGTCATACGCGGAAGTCGGAGAGAGTGTGGAGCGCAGCTGAGGCGCACGCCGCTCAGCTGTTAGCGTACATCCACGAGCTCCTCTCCGGGCTTGATCTCCCTTACGCAGTGTGATATTTTCACTCCCTCGGGAGTGCTAATTGGTTTTAAACCTTTTTATTTATTTTTTACTTTTATTATATTGGCCATTGGACTTAATAACTTTTTAATAAATACAATACGTTATCACACTATGGGAGCCCTGTTTTCTCTTATATGAGGATAAAGCCTAAAACCTGAAGGACAGCTACACCTGGAGCGGAAGCCCCCTAGGGATAACCCCATTGGACAACTATATTGGATTCCAAGAGAGTATCAAGGATACTAGATGCCTTCTACCCCTGCAGGGGTGCAGGGAGCGGGTGAGTGGGGACCCTTGAGGGGGAGCACCTAAGTCACTGGATTTCAACTGTCATCACTACAGTCACTTCACGCAAGAATTTTTGAATGAAGCATCTTCAAGATAGGACTTTCACAATACTAATGTTCATTCACAATTTTCTATATATTACATTTGTGTCACAATCGGAACATTTGTGAAATAATCGGTCACCTTATATATTTTTATTAATTTTCTAATGTGGTGTATATATATTTTTATATATATTTTTTTTGTCACGCTATTGTGCACAGTGGATAATTAGTGGTAATAAGTAACCAGTGGGTGGCACTGGATGTGTACGGATAAGAGACTCTTTATAAGCCACTGCAGCAGTTGTAATAACGAATTGTAATATATGGTTAACCCCTTATACAATAGTAGAGAGTTGTGTGCAGATACACTTATTATTTTATACTTACTGGTAATACCACTGATGATACTTTCTGTTACACTTGTATATACATATACACTTTGCTGCTATATCGGTTTTATTTTTGGATGCACTTTTTGGTACGGGATATTTATCCCATTAGGACACATATATACTTTATTACACGGTTTTGTCCAAGCACACTTATAATGCAAAAGGTCTAAGTTTACGTTTCTGTAACTCCTCTGTACATTTTATCCTGAGCTGATGGGGTCTGTTCTGGAGCCTCAATCAGTTCTGAAGTATAGACTGCCTTTGACCACTTCCAGACCACCCATCGCCTATATACTGCCACAGACCACCCATCGCCTATATACTGCCACAGACCACCCATCGCCTATATACTGCCACAGACCACCTATCGCCTATATACTGCCACAGACCACCCATCGCCTATATACTGCCACAGACCACCTATCGCATATATACTGCCACAGACCACCCATCGCCTATATACTGCCACAGACCACCCATCGCCTATATACTGCCACAGACCACCCATCGCCTATATACTGCCACAGAACACCCATCGCCTATATACTGCCACAGATCACCCATCGCCTATATACTGCCACAGACCACCCATCGCCTATATACTGCCACAGACCCCTCATCGCTTATATACTGCCACAGACCACTCATATATACTGCCACAGACCACCCATCGCTTATATACTGCCACAGACCACTCATCACATATATACTGCCACAGACCACCCATCACATATATACTGCCACAGACCACCCATCGCATATATACTGCCACAGACCACCCATCACATATATACTGCCACAGACCGCCCATCACCTATATACTGCCACAGACAACCCATCGCATATATACTGCAACAGACCACCCAATCGCCTATATACTGCCACAGACCACCCATCGCATATATACTGCCACAGACCACCCAATCGCCTATATACTGCCACAGACCACCCATCGCATATATACTGCGACAGACCATCCATCGCATATATACTACCACAGACCACCCATCACATATATACTGCCACAGACCACCCATCGCCTATATACTGCCACAGACCACCCATCACATATATACTGCCACAGACCACCCATCGCCTATATACTGCCACAGACCACCAATCGCCTATATACTGCCACAGACCACCGATCGCCTATATACTGCCACAGACCACCCATCGCATATATACTGCCACAGACAACCCATCGCATATATACTGCCACAGACCACCCAATCGCCTATATACTGCCACAGACCACCCATCGCATATATACTGCCACAGACCACCCAATCGCCTATATACTGCCACAGACCACCCATCGCATATATACTGCCACAGACCACCCAATCGCCTATATACTGCCACAGACCACCCATCGCCTATATACTGCCACAGACAACCCATCGCATATATACAGCCACAGACCACCCATCGCCTATATATTGCGGCAGGGCGGCCTGACTGTGCAAAATCACGTACCTGTACATGATTTTGTGCACGTGGTATTGGGGGCGCATGCGTGTCACAGAGCGCCACCCCCCTTTGATTGGACATAGCGGGAGCCAATCAGTGGGTCCAGCAGCCATGATGGACCCAACCAGCGGAGGTGACGCTTGCAGAGCAGCCTTGTGTATCATGCCAGGGACCGAGCCAGCAGAGGAGACACTTGAGGAAGATACTACAGTGAGGATTGGAGGAGCTCAAGGGATTCAGTGGCCGTGAATCATCTAGTCTAGTGATAGAGAGAGAGAGAGAAAGACGGGGAGATCAGTGGGCTGAAGAACTACAAGAAGTGATTGTAGTGGAAGTGACGGAACTGTTACACCTTGTGTTAGAAACTGTTAAGAGAATTTATCCCGTCTCATTTTTTGATGGAGCGCCTTCATTTTGTGGTTATTTGTCTATTAGCATCTATTTCCTCCATATTTTTCTCACTGCTAATTTCCTGCAGTCTATTAGCATTTATATCACGCCATATTTTTTTTTCTCAGCTGATTTCCTGCAGTCTATTAGCAATCTTTAGATTTACCTTCAACTGTTTAGTGTAAGTGTAGCCTGATTGGATACAAATTGAAAATGCTGTTTAGATTTGACCTGCCATTATATGATTTTTTTTGGTCAGTCTAAAGGAAAATTGTACAATCAGATTGTATGATGTATGGCCAGCTTAGATTTAGAACATGCAGAGTCAGAATACTCGCTGCTTTGCAGTGACCTTTATGTGACCTCCTGGCCCCGCCCTCTTATTACAAGGTAGTGAGATCCCGAGTTGTGAAATCTGCTCAGCAGCGCCACATCAGGTTACTTTGGAAATGACATGTAATGAATGACTGAAGGTGAGGGAGAGTTCTACTTGTGTGGTGAATACTGTAGTCACAGCGCCCCCCGCAGGAGACTTTGCTAATGACCATCTCAGTAATATCAAATCTCACAACTAAAAAATATTAACATTTATTACGTTTCTATAGGCGTTTGCTTAACAGAATTTAGACCAGCTCATTTTTTGATGGAGCCCCTTCATTTTGTGCTTATTTGTCTATTAGCATATATTTCCCTTTATAATTTATTCCTCAGCTAATTTCCTGCAGTCTATTAGCAAGCTTTAGATTTATCTTCAACTGTTTAGTGTAAGGGCCTACCTGATTGGATACAAATTGAAAATGCTGTTTAGATTTGACCACATATTATATAATTTTTTTTTTTGTTTTTTTTTTTTTTTTTTTTGCATTTTACTTTTTTATTGAAGGTATAAAAGTTATTACAAACATTTACCTGGTGTTATTCATCCATTAAACTTGAGTTTTGTACATTGCTTCTCAGGTGTTCCTTCCATTTCTCTTTAGATAACATCTTGTGTGGTAGAAGAGGAACACTTGTTGTGTTAATAACAAACTTACTCTGGATCTTTGGACTTACGGGATCTCTCAGTATGGTCACATCCTCGGATCCAGTGTCTTATCTGTATATCCCTTCTGATAATGTTTCCAGTAGTTACATATACATTATATATTAACTTATTAATTTAGTAACCTTCATACCTTTGTAGACAATATAACGCAGTAACAAAAGATTAAAATAGATAACATAAAGTAAATAATAAAAGGAAGAGAAAAAGAATAGGTAACATATTATAGAACAGAACAGTCAGAGTACAAGTCCGGTCAGAACCTCCATCTCAGGGTATTTAGACTATATTGTCGCCTTAAGTACCGTTCATTCCATGGCATCCATAGTTTGGAAACCTTCTGGTATTTCCCCATTGTTGATGAGTGTAGTACTTCATATGTGCTGTGTGTGTGGATTGTGGCCATTACTTCTGATATAGATGGAACCTCTGTGTCTTTCCAATGTCTGAGAATTGTAAGCCTAGTAGCTAACAGTATATGAGACATTACTGTTCTGTGCGAGGGTGGCGTAGATTCTCAGTTTAGTGAGAGTTTGGCCATTTCTGGTTTTAGTGGGTGGTTCAGTGGCAAAATATTTTGCATAATGTTTTCTATCTGGATCCAAAGTGGTTGTATTTTAGGGCATCTCCAGAGAATATGAAACAATGTGCCACATTCTCCGCACATTCTCCAACATTTAGGAGAGGCATTGTGATATATCTTTGATATATGACTAGGTGTAAGGTACCATTTAACGAAGATTTTTTGCTGCATCTCCCACAGATTGGTGCTCTTGGTGGTGGTATATATAATTATAAATGTACTGGCCCATTGTTCAGCTGGATAAGTTCACCCCAATTATTTTTCCCATGCTATCATAGTCTGCGATTTGGCACATGAGTTTTTCTCCTGAAGACTTAAGTATAGCGTTGAGATCCCTTTTAATTTGTTTTGGGTTTGTGTATAGTATTGGGTTATCTTTGTGGGTAGTGTAGTTGTTATGTTCGGGTTTCTTTTAAGGAGTTGAGTAACCTGTGTATATTTATATTGTTCTGTTTTTGGTAGACCATATTCCTTCTGTAGAGTAAGAAAAGTTTTGACTGATGTGACGTCTGCCAAATCTTCAATGTGTGGAATACCTTTCGTCTGCCATGACTTGAGATTAATATAAATACAGAAACTACGCTAAAAGAAGGGAATAAATGTCCAAAAAGGCTTTATCTATGGGCATCCAACAGAAGCACAAAGGGTCTTCCAAACACCATAATGTGTACATAAATATTAGGGTAAGGTGCCCGACCACCGTGGCTGTAAATTGCACTTACCAAACAGCAAGCAGTATGAGCAGATGGCTTACAACCCAGCCAGGGCCTTTTAGATGTAGTGAATACTTCCGCTCTCTCCAGGCTCAGATCACCGTTCCCTCAGTACATATACCAAAAAAGAGAGAAAGAACAAGAGAACTGGCCATAGTGTTGTATGTCTAGGTTTCAAATGTAGACACTTAAGTTGCAGCAAACACCCTGATGTGCACGTAAAACCAAAGTGATAACCCGACCACCGTAGCTGTAGAGTGTGCTTACCAACTCGCAAGCTTTATAGGCAGATGGCTTACGACTCAACCTGGAATCTCTACAGATGGTGGTGGGAAGTAAGGATATTCACTACGGCCAGGAGATCCGTTTCCTCAATGTGCCGCCCAAAAAGGAGATAAAAATAATTCTGTCACATTCTTGGTTGCTTGGGATATGGTCCATAGATATCCAAGGTAAACTCCTGTCTCCATGTGTTCACATGGACATGAACACATGGATACAGGAGTTTACCTTGGATATCTATGGATATCCTCTAACTTTCTCTTTCTATAGTTTTTTTTCTATATTTACTTGAGATTAATGTCTGGTATAATATGACTAAGTGCGGAGATATGTAGTTTTAGTGGTAGTTTCACACCAGACCAAGCAGGGTAGCTTCTAAGATGTCCCCATGCTCTTATAGATGCAAGTATAGTTGGTGATAGGTTGTTATCTAAGGAGAAGTTTAGGTGGGCTGTCATAACTAACATAACAAAATAACTAAATAACAAAATTGAAAAATCTGCTGTGTCTGGGCTGACGTGGGTCACATTTCGTTTTTTTCAATTTTGTTATTTAGGGTGGAAGACACCCATTCCTTTCTGTGACCCTATATGCCCAACATATCCTCTTTATAATTATTATTAATTTTAATAAAAAGGAAAAGAGGGCGCACCGACCTAGTGCATTACCACAAATGGCCTTTATTAAAAAGGTAAAACAGCAAATGGATACTCAAAAACAAGCGTATACGTTAGGCATGAATAATAGCTGCAGATACACAGTGGCGAGCATCAGAAAGAAATCAGGACCTGACAACAGATTGATGAGGCAATGGCTGACGTGTTTCTGGGGAGAACTCCTTTCTTCAGAGCCTAAGCGGGTGGTGACTGCTCGCAAGTGAGAGCTCTTCTATTTATGTGTGTATGCGTATGACCATGTGTCAACCAGCACCAGCCCACAAAACGCCACTCCCACCTACCCAGGAGGCCCAACCCTCCAAGGTGTAAGGACCCATCCTGATGTCACTAGTTCGCCACAATAGAAACATTGGCGATATTCCCCATATATCCAGGGCAAAGATGTGCCAGTCAATCATTCATAATTCAATGGTTGAAGTTAGTAAACCATATCATATAGTACCATAATGGACATCTTAGGCAAGCGGAGGTGGTCTAGCAAGAGAAATGTTAAGGCCACATCCCATGTACAAACAGTAAATGGACGGAGGTGGCCAGGCAATAGCACCATCCATACCACTCCCGCAAATGCCACACATTGGGGGATGCCAAGGGGGAACCGCGCTTACCAGGATAGATGTTGGGGGACCTTCAAATGCCGTCTGTCGCTGGTGGAACGCACGCCGCCTTGATGGACAGGAAGTGCGGACGCGTTTTGAGCTCCACCAGCGAGTTCCGGTTGTCCTGGACGTCACCTCCGCCCGCGCATGCGCAGTGGACACGGCCCGGAAGTGCGGGTGGATGTGCGTTCCACACGCTACCTCCGGCCACTAGAACCTGAGCGCTCACTCGGAGCGGTGGTGTATGGATGCGCACGCATCCCCACTATAGAGGCACATCCAGAGCACTATATATGGGATGCTGGTCATTCCCTGGACGGACTCACTCGTATAATGTGGGATAGGAGCGAGAACTTGAAGGGGAGGGGGGAAGGAAAGGAGGGAGGGAGGGGGGGCAGATGGAGGGGGCTGATGCTGGAGACCCATAGAGCCGCACAGAAAGCACAGACACACCAAATAAAAAAAATCAACCTCATAACAATGGTCGTTAGAAAGTCCCCATTAAGGTATAAAATAGTACAATATAGTACAGAATTGCAAATATAAAATCATTGTAATCGATATAGGCATACAAATATAAAAAAAAAAAAAACATTACATCCTATAATGAATCATATTTGGAACCCTATCTACAGAATCTGAATACGTGTATAAGTGTACATACACACACACACACACGCCTTCTCAACAAGTATAAATTAATTGATATTGTGCATGAGGGGACCTGATCCAACATTACTTAGTCTAAAATAGGAAATATAAAAATGGAGTTAAAAATAACAATAATAATAATAATAATGATAGTAATGGTAATAAAAGATAGAACCACAACGATTCTCATTAATAGATAATTGATAAATAATATTGTAGCAGTTCCTTCGATCCTTGAGGGAGAGATCATTAACACCAATTTCAGACCAAGATCGAGTTTCTATCCGCATTGGAATAAGGGTAATTTTATACCCACCTTCTATGAGGTAGTAATGGAGGAGTTTAGGAAGATCTGTGGTGTAAATACTCGGAAATACAACAAAGGCCATGAAGCCTTTTTGTATGGTCCTCTAAATAGCCTGAGAAATAATTCCGACATTATAATCAGAAAAGCAGACAAGGGCGGAGGTTTGGTCATACAAGATAGAGACCAATATCTAGAAGAAGCATCTAGATTGATCAGCGACCCCGATACATACGAAAGGCTCACTTGGGACCCAACGGCCAATTACAATATAGAGCTTAAAGAGCTTCTCGATAGAGCACTAGCCAATCAAGTTATCACCAAGAGCGAGTACCTATTCCTGTATTCGAAACATCCAGTTGTCCCATACTTCTACCATATCCCCAAGATACACAAGGATATGGAGAAGCCTCCAGGATATGCCTCCAGGATATGGATGTGCCTCTATAGTGGGGATGCGTGCGCATCCATACACCACCACTCCGAGTGAGCGCTCAGGTTCCAGTGGCCGGAGGTAGCGTGTGGAACGCACATCCACCCGCACTTCCGGGCCGTGTCCACTGCGCATGCGCGGGCGGAGGTGACGTCCAGGACAACCGGAACTCGCTGGTGGAGCGCAAACGCGTCCGCACTTCCTGTCCATGAAGGCGGCGTGCGTTCCACCAGCGACAGACGGCATTTGAAGGTCCCCCAACATCTATCCTGGTAAGCGCGGTTCCCCCTTGGCATCCCCCAATGTGTGACGTTTGCGGGAGTGGTATGGATGGTGCTATTGCCTGGCCACCTCCGTCCATTTACTGTTTGTACATGGGATGTGGCCTTAACATTTCTCTTGCTAGACCACCTCCGCTTGCCTAAGATGTCCATTATGGTACTATATGATATGGTTTACTAACTTCAACCATTGAATTATGAATGATTGACTGGCACATCTTTGCCCTGGATATATGGGGAATATCGCCAATGTTTCTATTGTGGCGAACTAGTGACATCAGGGTGGGTCTTTACACCTTGGAGGGTTGGGCCTCCTGGGTAGGTGGGAGTGGCGTTTTGTGGGCTGGTGCTGGTTGACACATGGTCATACGCATACACACATAAATAGAAGAGCTCTCACTTGCGAGCAGTCACCACCCGCTTAGGCTCTGAAGAAAGGGGTTCTCCCCAGAAACGCGTCAGCCATTGCCTCATCAATCTGTTGTCCAGTCCTGATTTCTTTCTGATGCTCGCCACTGCGTATCTGCAGCTATTATTCATGCCTAACGTATACGCTTGTTTGTGAGTATCCATTTGCTGTTTTACCTTTTTAATAAAGGCCATTTGTGGTAATGCACTAGGTCGGTGCGCCCTCTTTTCCTTTTTATTAAAATACCCAATGTTCTGAAGAGGGCTGCAAGACGGCAGACACCACTGAAGCATTTTGGCCTTATCAATCATTGAGGTTCTAGTCACCCGAGCGCAGGAGAGAGATTTTTTTTATCCGTCGTTATTATTAATTTTACCCATACATATCCATAGACCTCAATTCTATATATCTATTATTACATAATTCGTACAAATGAGATTATCCATATTTAATCTCTATGTCCATCCAACCACCATTCATACAACCAGTCTTATGCCCCGTACACATGGTCGGACTTTGTTCGGACATTCCAACAACAAAATCCTCGGATTTTTTCCGAAGGATGTTGGCTCAAACTTGTTTTGCCTACACACGGTCGCACAAAGTTGTCGGAATTTCCTATCGCCAAGAACGCGGTGACGTCAAGCACGTACGACGAGACTAGAAAAGGCCAGTTCAGAACCAAGCGCGGCACCCTTTGGGCTCCTTTTGCTAATCTCGTGTTAGTAAAAGTTTGGTGAGAGACGATTCACGCTTTTTTAGACTTGTGGCTTTCAGATCGTTTTCTGCCGTTCAGTTTGTGCTTGTGGGTTTGTATCTGCTCTTCAGTGCGTGCAGTCAGTTCGTATTGGAGTTTTCTGTGCGATCTTGTCCGCTCGTTGCTGTTTTTCAGGTCGCTCTTCACAGGCCTTGCTGTTCTTCAGTGCGTTCTGTTACTTCGTTCTGAGCAGCCGACCGTTTTCTAGCCATGTTGCGTATACGTACTCCTCGTAGAGTTCGTGCTGTGCGGGGGCTTGGTGTTGGGGTCCTGACCTTGACACAAGTCCAGTCCATGAACAGGGTGGGGAGGAGTTAATGGACCAAGAATTGGTTGCTTCAGCGTGACCAGTTCTGTCATATGCCTTTGCTCCGTGAGATCCGTGAGAATAATCCTGATGATTTCAGGAACTTTCTCAGGATGACGGACCCCGTATTTCACCGTTTGTTGGCTTCGCTGACCCCCTATATCAGCAGGCAGGATACCTGCATGAGGCAAGCCATCACTCCGGAGCAGAGGGTTTTTGATTACCGGCTGGCCAGAGCCCGAAGAGTGGTGGAGAACACATTTGGAATCCTGGCCAGCCGGTTCCGATTATTTATGACACCCATCCATATGGCGGAGTATAAACTGAACCATATAATACTTGCCTGCTGTGTTCTCCATAATTTTCTACAAAAACATTCAGCCAACTATGCTGGCTCAGTTGGGCCTGAGGCCGGAATCCCAAATACATCAACAATGACGGCACTTGAAAGCGGCCGTCCTGGCTTGCCCTCCCTGAATGCCCGTGATGTCCGGTTACGATACCTGGAGTTCTTTGCGGGTAGGGGGGCTATCAATATGCCAGACAATCTGTGACACCTTTTTCAAATAAAAAACAACCAAAAGAAATTCTTGGTGGACATTTACTGCTTGTGTTTGTTTTAGCTGACCCTGACAGAAATGTGTTGAGTGCAGAAAATGTCGTGATTGGTTAACCTTATAAAAAACAGTGTTGGCTGGTACTTCCTAAATGCAAAAACACATTTCACTACAAGTGCACTCGCAACTGCACTGAACCTGCACTTGTAGTGCAAAGAGGATTTGCCCTTAGGAAATAACCCCCATTTGTGCATAAAACAACAATTACATCACCCCAAAAGTGTTGTAGTGTTGAGACAATAATCCACACATTCTTGAGTAAGGCACTTTTTTATACCTGCACAATCACATGTGCATTTCCCAAAGGTTTTTAAAACAAACCAACATGTTTGTTGTATAACAATGTTTGCAGTAGCATTATGAAAAATCTAAATATCCATTTCAGATAAAACCAACAAGAAAGCCAAAAAACTTGAACTTACAAAGTTCACATTAGGTAAAACCTGAAGGCTATATCAGACATCAGTATTTAGGAACTGTGTTTGATATTGCGTTCAGATGGGGGGAAATCACCCCTTGAAAAGCCAAATTTGGAAGATGCACACCAATTTACAAATGTCCACATGTGCTATCTGCCATCATGGGGGATCAAGGGACGTGTTTGGGGGGAGCAAGCCCTTCCTCAACGCTACTTTATAATTGAGGAAGGGGTTGCCCCCCCAAAACGCGTCCATTGATCTCCCGTGATGGCAGATAGCACATGTTGGCACACTGTGTGCATCCTCCAAATTTGGCTTTTCTAAACATTGAAAAAAGTTTGGTACGATAAAACAGGTGATTTTGTGGGGTTTAAATTCGCCCCAAAACATCAATGATGTTATTATTTTTTTTAATAACATCACTGATTTGTTGCTGGATGTTTTGCAATTGGAGATTACACCCCATGATCTCCCCTATCAGTATCTGGGCACTTCAGATGTAAAGCGTTCTGGATCACGATCACCTAAAAAGAACAAAAAAAAAGGTCTCAAAAATCTGCCACCAGCCATCTCTTTTACCTGAGTCTGTGGTCGCAGACACTCACCTGTTGTGGTGCCAATCTCCACCACATCTTCTTCTTCCTCCTGCTCAGCTTCTTGGGTTGGTATTTCCCCTTCTTCCAGGGGGGGGGGTCTCTGGTCTCCTGGGATGAGGGGTGTCCGAGTCTTTTCTCCCCTATGTAAAACAAAAATGGTATACTTAGCACACAGATATTTGATGGCAGAACTATAGAAATAGGAAACATTGCTTGGAAGTGGGGTACAATTGTCTATTTTAGCCGAGTTCCAAGATGTATATTTTTTATTGCCCTTTGTCAAGCTGCAATACTTTACCTGTTTGGTACAAGCTTCACAGATGTAGCCCCCCTATAGTATACACTGGAGCACCTGTGTGCCCCCCCTAATAAAAATGGTGTTCTGGGGTCCCACACTAGTGCTCCAGTGTCCAGATGTGAAAACAGCTGCTCAGTGTCCTCTCCTTACACACAATCTAGTTTGCATTTCATTCTAGTAACAAACCCATCTACACAAACAAATATTTGGCATCCAAGTAGGCCCCCAAAAATGTGTGAAAATCCATATGGCCTAAACAATGGTGTTCTAGAGGCCGAAAGAAAAATGTTTGATACGAACGAATAATGTGCCCATGAACATTAAAGTTGACCTTTGGAAACGTTACAACTAATCAAAGCATATGGAGCAGAACGAACGTAATAAAGACAGAAAGAATAGGAACACAGCACAACTACTTACTTTTTTGCAGCACTCTCCGGATCTTTCGGTACTGCTCTGGCTCTCTCAACTTCAGGTCCGACCACCGCTTCCTGAGCTGATCTTTAGACCTTCGTACCCCGAAATTCTGCTCGAGACTCCGGACCACTTTACCAATGATTTTGGCCTTTCGGATGTTGGGGTGGGGGTAAGGCCCATATTTTCCGTCATAGTCGGACTTCCTCATGATGTCGACCATCTCCAACATCTCCCCAAACGACATATTTGTGGCCTTAAAACGTCTCCTTCTGGATCGGGACGTGCCTGGATCCGCCCTTTCCTCCTCCTCCTCGTTGCTACAATTAGCCCGCACCTGCTGTATGTCCGCCATCATGCTCTTCCCCCACTGCGCCGAACGAAAAGGGGCGGGGAATACACTAGAAAGAACGTCAGGGGCAGGCGGAGTTACACGCATGCGCAGTGTATATAAAGCGTAACACGCGTGCGTATTACGTTTGATCTGTGAGCGGAGGAAGGAGCATTGAACGCGGCGATCGTAAGAACGGAGGTAAGAGACAAACTTGGGCCTATACTGCTTCTATAGATTGAGGCCTATATTGTAAAAGATTAGGAGAGTTTGGTGTGACATTAGGCTTTGTCTTGTGTTGTGTCTTGCAGTGAACATGGATATCTTAATGAGAGATACTGACTTCATGTCACTATTCATTGATATGCTAAGGGAGCTGCCCTGTCTGTGGGAGATTAAACACCCCCATTACAAGAACCAAGCAAAGAGGAAGGCAGCACTGGAGCAATTGTGTGAAATTGTGAAGCAGGTGATCCCCACGGCAGACATCACTTTTTTAAAGATTTTCATTGGTGGCCTGAGGAGCACATATCTGAGGGAGCGCAAGAAAGTCCTTGATTCGCAGAGATCCGGAGCAGCAGGTGACATCTATGTCCCCAGGATGTTGTACTACGACAGGCTGCACTTTCTGGCAGGCCAGACTGAACCCAGGCCATCCTTCTCCAGTCTTCCTTCCACGCTTCCTTCCCCCCCGGCTGAGGCTTCTGACGCCCAACCTGGGCCTTCCAGGCCACATGTGGAGGAGCCCAGATTGAGCCAGGTATAGCATTCCTCTAAATATTTCTGCTTGTCCAATCAATGATGTTAACTAGATGTTAGTTGGGAGTACTAATTTATGATTGTGATTGATGATGCAAAAACTAAAACCATGTCCCTTTTTCATACACAGGGAAGTCTCAGCCAGGAGGTGGCCGGGCCGAGCCGGCTGGCTGATCTGCAGGTCCCTCCACCCCCCCTGGAAACAGAAAGTGGCAGTAGGAGGAGTACCCTAGAGGAGGCTGCTATCAGATTTTTTTGTAGGGCTACAGAGGTCCTGGGAGCACCCCACACCAGGCAGGAGAACCTTGCTGCATTCATAGCCTATAAAATGCAGAGGATGGAGGAGGGCCAAAAAGCCATGTGTGAGGCCCTCATATCAGAGGCTCTGGCGAAAGGTGTGAGGGGCCAAATTACACCTCACACACAGCTTTGGGATGGTCCTCCTCCTCCTCCTGCAGGTCCTACTCCTCCTCCAGGTCCTACTCCTCCTCCTGCCACATCTCCAACTGCACAGCCACAGCCCGGAAGGAAGTGTGAAAGGAAGACCAGACAGTGAGGACCCTGGATCCAGTCTGGTCGGCCAAAAGATGCAGCCTCTTGTGGTACCACAGCCTGGGGACACTGATGTCATCTGCTGCTATCCGGATCTCTGTGAATCCCGGACCAGACTGCCCTCCCTTACATATGGACTCCTCAGGCCACCAATTTTGAGGTTTAAGAATTGATGTCTGCCGTGGGGGTCCCAGGCTTCACTAATTTTTCCTGTTGATCCAGTGTTGCCTTCCTCTTTGTTTGGTTCTGAGCCCTTAATAAAGGATTTTTGTTTTGAATTATACTCTCCTATGTGTTTTACTTCAAAAATGATGGTTTGTTTGTGAGGATTCAGGTACATTTCTAATATACAATGTGAAATGAACAAGGGACACCAACAACAAACAATCTCCTGGAGATTAAATAATAAAAGATATCAATGGTGTTGGGGTAACTTGCCACACAAAACACACACAAAAATATTCTGGAGTAAAAATAAAAATAACATTGAACAAAGATCAGCCTTGGAAAAAATCCAAACATTAAAGAAAAAAAAAGGCTTAAAAACAAAAAAAAAAAAAAACATAAAAAATATAAAACTGTCAGATGTGACAACTAATAACAATATATTGAGGGAATCCCACTAAAAAAACACAAATAAAACTTTGTGAGAAGTGTGTGTGAATATGAGCAGCAAAACTACTTAATTCTTGTCACATTATAAAGAAGAAGAGAGTGCGCTGTATTAAACCATTTTTTACATTGCAGCGTGACGAAAGTGCTGTATCCATTGCGAACGCTAAGTTTACCAGAACGAGCTGTCCCGTGTCGGAATTTCTTCTGAGCATGCGTGGCACTTTGTGCGTCGGAACAGGCCACACACGGTCGGAATTGACGCGATCGGATTTTGTTGTCGATTGACGCAGAGGAGCCAGTCCCAAATATTTAGGCTAGCCGGGTCTAACCATTTAGTTGCTATCTGCTTCTTAGCTGCATCTAGCAATATAGGTACCATAGAGGAACGGTAACTCCTCAGCGTCTTTGACGTGCCGTGAAATAGACACACCCATGGATCTGCCGGGATAGCCTCTCCTGTTATTTCCTTGATCAAACTTATGATTTTTCCCCAGAAAATTTTTATACCGGGACACTCCCACCACATGTGGGCCATAGTACCCACGGAAATACATCCCCTCCAACATAAGTTGGATTTAGTGTTGTCTACTATGGCTAATCTGTCTGGGGTGGCATACCATCTTGCCAAACATTTATAGTGACTTTCCATTCTCCTGGAATCCAGTGCTGCCAAGTGTACCAGTTTCAAGATCTTCTCCAAAGTGACTTCACTGCATTGTGATCCTAATTCCCGTTCCCACTTTTTGACGTAGGGGGGCACCTCCAGCTCCGACCTCCTACCCAGAATCCTATAAATTTGTGAGATAGCCCCAGTCGGCTGCTCCCTCACACAGAGCTGCTCGAATGGTCTATATTCCTCTTCACCTCTGAGTGGCTTTGGTAGTTTTTCGATGAAATGCGAGAGCTGAAGGTACCTCTACGCGTCCAAAGCCCCTACCCCCGGATCCGCCCTTAACTCGGAAAATGTGCGTAAACTCCCATTTTTAAGGAAATTTTTAAGTTGAATTCCCTCATCTTTTAACCAATTCCCTCCCACCTCCCTCCTCCCTGGCTCAAAAAGAAGATTGTCTTTCATATAAATAAAAGGTGAGTTATATGTCCACCTGTTCTGAGTGTGTACCAGATCCCAACATTTAAAAGTGTTTTGTGTAAGAACTGCTGTGTTTGTGCCCAGTGCTCTATATTTTGGTGGGTTCCATATATTCCTACGTAAATCAGTGTTACTCATATAGTGTTCTAAGTTGACCCATCTCTTTTCAGTATCCTTTTTTGACCATTCAATAACCCGTGATAATGTGACTGCTAAATAATATTTATAAAAATCCGGTAGGGCCAAACCCCCCTTTTTTTTTCCCCTGCTCAAAACTACGTAGGAGATACGTGTTTTTTTGCCACCCCAGACAAATCTTGCCACCAATCTCCTTAAGGCTCCAAAGTAATACAAAGGGAGTGGAATAGGCAGCATCTGAAATTTAAACAGTATTTTTGGGGTCAGTATCATCTTAACCGCATTCACGCGCCCAAGCCACGAAAGCGATCTCGACGCCAACCTTCTAGTTTCCTGCCTAATCTCGTCCAGCAACGGTATATAATTTTTTAGATATATTTCATTAATAGAATTGGAAAGTTTTACACCTAGATATTTGATTTCCTCTTTCCATGGAAATGGGAATACCTGAGAAAGGTGGACTGCCTCATCTTTGCCCACACTAATATTCAGGATCTCCGACTTCTTCAAGTTGACTTTGAAATTTGATAGTTCCCCATAACCTCTGATTATTCGGAGCAGGTTCGGGAGGGTGATTCTAGGATTGGTAATAAAAAACAATATATCTGTTATGGAAATGATTAAGAGCTCCAATCGAGCCCAAGGTTATCTGCTGCTGTCTCTAATTTTGAAAGTGGTGATATGCATGCATATAAAAGTAAACACTTTGAGACACGCTCATAGCATTACTGTTACACTTCTAATTTATTCAAGGCGGTGTTAATGTTTTATACACACAAATACGTCATTGCTATGTCAGTCTAATAGGTACATCTCATTGGTTAAGAAGATAAAGAAGATGGAGAATTTTCATAACGAGGTTTGGCTCTCTTTGGTTTTATCTCCAGTTCCGCGTTCTTCTGATGTGTGGGAGGTAGGGGGTACGCGCCATCTTGAGAAAATATAGGAACAGAGCTAATCTGTATACTTATGTAATGAGTAAGGAGAAAAATATGTATGCACATAAGAAAATAGACATTTTCAGATTACTATTATTATCTACATCACATTCCTTCACAATCCCCCCTAAAATGACTATTTTCTCTTTTCTGTCCCTAATACTAAAGGTCCCACTTTGGCCTGGCCCTTCTCCTCAGCAACTCTTTTAGGCTGTATATAGAATTGGGCAGCAACTGTTCACTTCCCTCCTCGATACAGCTGGAGAGGTGCAGTCAGGCGCTATCTATCCCTATAACCCTATAGGATTGTGAGATTATGGACAGGGAGTGACTGAGAGGAGTGAAGGGTTTGTCATCTTCCATCATAAGGGGGTCCTCTTCTTCTTGGTGGAGAAATGTAGGTGTGCTATTGTCTACAGCCTTGCTCATTAACTTTTTACAAAAGGTAGAATACAGCATACAATCAGGGCTAAAAGGACCAGGATTATTAATACTGTTACCCCGTATCTGGGCGAGCACCTTCTGCCACCCACTCATCCAGCTAAAGTATTGATCCCATGGGTCTGTGATACCTGAGTTCTTCTTCAACTCCAGTGACAGATCTTCTAATTTCTTTATAGCTAAAGTAACCTTACCATTTGGGCCAATATTATCAGGAATGTATGTACAACAGGTTCCCGTTTTTTCCTATGATTTTACAAAACACCTCCTTTCCCAGATAGCACCATGTCAGATGGTGCCGAAACCCGGGACCTCAGGCTACAGTCGAAGTTATACCGCGACAAGCATTCGGGCGTTAACTGATTAATGAGAGTGGGGTTTGCGCAGCCCTAACAGTACCGGTGAGTTGATTTATATTCTTACCACTGTACGACTCTCTTATCTTTCGGTTGACGGCTGGATTCTGTCGGTATGCTGAGACTGTCTTAGAGGCAGGTATTTCCTCGCCTGAGGTTGTTTAACGAACCTGTCAATGGGTTTCTGCTGGCTGTATTTGTTCACTGTCTGCCATTCTTTGGGCTACGAAACTCAGCAGTCTAAAAGTGCTACATGAGTGAATGTGTGTTCTCATCTCCAGACGAGCTGTCGGCCTCTGGCATGAGATAGTTTCCATGTGGCAGTCGTTTATAGACGGGCGTACTCTGGGTTCGAGGAACCTTTGAGGGTTATCTCAGCTGCTGGCTTTGCAGTCTGAAAGTGTTACAGAAGTCTCACCCCAAGAAGAGTTCAGGATCTCCGACTTCTTCAAGTTGACTTTGAAATTTGATAGTTCCCCATAACCTCTGATTATTCGGAGCAGGTTCGGGAGGGTGATTCTAGGATTGGTAATAAAAAACAATATATCGTCGGCAAACGCCGCGAGTTTGTGCTCCTCCCCTCCCGCTCTTACCCCGTTACAATCTGGGTTATTGCGGATGGTAGCTAGGAGAGGCTCCAGGGACAGAACAAACAAGAGAGGGGACAGAGGGCACCCCTGCCTGGTCCCATTTTCATTACAAAAGGTTCTGAGAGAACCCCATTGACCCTAACTGTAGCCGTAGGGTGGCTATAGAGGGACTTAACCCAAGAGATATACCTCGGCCCCACCCCCATAACTTCCAACGTTTTCACCATGAACCCCCAGTCTACCCTGTCAAACGCTTTTTCCGTGTCTACTAACAGGAATAGAACTGGGGGTCCCTTGCATTTACCTAATTCCAGGAGGAGTGCTGCTCGAACGCCGTTATCTCTGCTCTGTCTCCCGGGTATAAAACCTGCCTGGTCTAGGGATGCCATTTTCTCCTTCAATCTACTTGCCAGAACCTTTGCATAGAGCTTCACATCTGCGTTCAACAGCGAGATGGGCCTATAACTGGAGCAAAGCTTATCATTTTTTCCCTCTTTTAATATTAGAGTGGTTGAAGCTAACAACGACTCTCTCCCCATTTCACAGTTAGTACCCAGATCGTTCCAGAATTGGCAAAGTCTAGGGACTAGAATGTGCTTCAATTTATCCAGATATAGTGTGGTGAAGCCGTCAGGGCCTGGGCTCTTGCCCTTCGGGGAGGATTTCAGGGCTGCCAAAATCTCTTCCTCTCCGATCGGTCTATCTAGAACCGATCTCTCTTCCTCTGTGAGCTCCGCCACTCCTGCCCCCCTCAGGAATTCCTCGACCCTCTCCCGATATGTTGAATTGCCCATTCTATTTTGGCCTATGGAGTAGAGCGCCTCGTAGAACTTTTTAAACTCCTCTGCTATACCTTTACTGGACCCAATTAGCTCTCCTTTTTTATTCTGTATTTTACCTATAAAATTCCTGTCTTTTTTCTTTCTTATCATTCTGGCCAGATGTTTGCTTGACTTGTTTGCCCACAGATAATTTTCCTTTGTTAGCCTATTGAGGGTTCTCTTAGTGTCCTGTTCCATAGCATCCCTCAACTCCTCCCTTTTACCAACGAGTTGGTGAAAAATTTCCTGACTCAGTCCCCTCCTCTCTTTGTGTTTCTGCTCCAAAATGAAAATTTCAGCGATCACCTCCGCACCTCGACATCATGCTCATGCACCCTCTCGCGTGGCATCTCTCTGAGCGCCGATCGTGGGTTGTGTATTTGTTTCCATCTCAGGCTGCGGCGACTATGGAGTGCCTCTCCTCCTCGCCGCTTTGCATGTATGCATGACGGCGGGGTCCCGCCCCTCTTGGCGGGTATTTCATCTGGGAGGGAGCCGTGGGCTACTCATAGGCTGCTACCATCGTGTTGGAACAATTTTTATCCCGCTAGACTCAGGTATGTGGGGTTTTCCCAGGACCTTACACTCATACACACACGCTTACTAACCTACTGTACATATACAGACACTCACATACATGTACACACTTACACACACTATACATACACACATCCATCTTCATATACACTCCATACATATACCTTACCATTCATCTATATAGATATCTGATGTAGGCCCATCTACTCATTTATTTATTTTCTATTTTTATTCATTTTATAGCATCCTACTCCTGATGATTGGCTTTAAACACCATGAAACGCGTTGAGTCCATACTCAAGGGTGCCAGGTTTACAGCGTGTTTTATCATGAATTCATCTTATCATGTTTTGTATATTTATTATTACCAATTATGTATATTATTTCTTTATTATTGTTGTTTGTACCAATCATGTCCTTTTATGTATAAATATTAAATATGTGACTATTGTGCATCGAATATGTTTATATCGTGCCTATATTGTACACAAGAAATACTTTGTTTTGTTCATTATAGGGACTACCCACTGGGGATTGGTTACAATCAATAGGTCAATATCCTTTATTTGCAGAGACACGCCTCATCTAAAGTCCCACATCTGCTTCTTTTAATTTGTTCTTTATATAATGTCCAAGGGATGGAGGCGAGTCTCTGCTCTGCTGTGTCTGGGCTAACGTGGGTCACATTTTGTTTTTTTCAATATACTGTATATACTATTAGAGGAGATATATACTGTATATACTATTAGAGGAGAGATACACTGTATATACTATTAGAGGAGATATATACTGTATATACTATTAGAGGAGAGATATACTGTATATACTATTAGAGGAGATATATACTGTATATACTATTACAGGAGAGATATATACTGTATATACTATTACAGGAGATATATACTGTATATACTATTAGAGGAGATATATACTGTATATACTATTAGAGGAGAGATATACTGTATATACTATTAGAGGAGATATATACTGTATATACTATTAGAGGAGAGATATACTGTATATACTATTAGAGGAGAGATACACTGTATATACTATTAGAGGAGATATATACTGTATATGCTATTAGAGGAGAGATATACTGTATATACTATTAGAGGAGATATATACTGTATATACTATTAGAGGAGATATATACTTTATATACTATTAGAGGAGAGATATACTGTATATACTATTAGAGGAGATATATACTGTATATACTATTAGAGGGTGAATCTGGTAATTATCATCAGACTCGGAGATCATTTTTTTTATTTAAAGAAAAAAAAAGTTGGACTGTTTTGCAGATTTTCAGACAAAACTGTAATATATTATATTCTGGACATACAAAATCAATGTCTTCCCCAAATAAAAATGGCATTTTAAGAACGTTCGTTCGATTTTCTGATCATTTATTTTATTTTTTTAACTCCATTATATTACTGGCCGATTAATCGATTATGAAAATAGTAATCGATTAATTTCATGATTGATTGGTTGTTCCGGACCTAGTTTAATACTACTTTAGGGGTTCATGTCTGCAGTGCCCATAAAGTGTGTATTTGTTCTTCAATGAAGGAACAATAATGGATGATGGCAGCATACAGCAGTGATAGGAAATATATTTTACAATCCCTTATACCCCCATTGATCGTCTATACCAGGGGGAGGCAACCTCCGCCCTCCAGCTGTGGTGAGACTACAAGTCCCATGAGACATCGCAAGACCCCAGCAATCACAGGCATGACTCCTAGAGGCAGAGGCATGATGGGATTTGTAGTCTCACCACAGCTGGAGGGCCGAGGTTGTCTCCCCCCGATCTATACCACCTCTTCCATCGATCGAATTTATATCTCATACTCCTCGACTACACGCTAATTCCATATAAAACACACAGAGCTCCACACCACACCCATTTCTTATTCCTGTGATAAACCTCACACACAATATACATATCATACTGCAGTTATTATCCCCTAAACTAATATTCAACTCTCAGGATCGGAAACCCAACACAATTCTACAATTCTTTATCAGAACATCGTTTTTTCCCCTCTGCTGTATTTTACTGAACCCCAAATTCACAGAGTAATATGTGATGTGTCTTATAATGTGCTGAGTATGTCCGGTTATAGATGACAAGACTTTCATTCTACAGAATATTAAAGTGATTGTAACCCTTCCAGACCACTTTATACTACAGGTGAGTCTATAATAAGATCTATAATAGGATCTATAATAAGGTCTATAATAAGATCTCTAATAAGGTCTATAATAAGATCTATAATAAGATCTATAATAAGGTCTATAATAAGATCTATAATAAGGTCTATAATAAGATCTATAATAAGATCTATAATAAGATCTATAATAAGGTCTATAATAAGATCTATAATAAGGTCTATAATAAGATCTATAATAAGGTCTATAATAAGATCTATAATAAGATCTATAATAAGGTCTATAATAAGGTCTATAATAAGGTCTATAATAAGGTCTATAATAAGATCTATAATAAGATCTATAATAAGGTCTATAATAAGACTGACCTGTATCTCCCCCGGATATCTCTTATATCTGCACGGATTAGGAGATATCCTCTGTATTTTCCGACGTCATCGTCACATGTGCACTGACACAAACTGAAGCAATGACATGTATGTTCAGTAAGTGTGACGTTACCACGAGCATGTGTGGGAGTGACATCATCGTGGCTCCGGCCAATCACAGCGCCAGAGCCGCGATACCCGGAAGTAACCCCCGGGAGTGATAATACGGGCACCGCAGCTAGGACTTCGATCTCAGGTGAGTATTATATAATGAGCTAGTATGCTATACATACAGTACTACCTCATTATGCCTTTGTCTTGCAGGTGTTAGTTTTTTTTTTAAAGTGGGTTTAATGTTTATTGTATGTGAATTTTTACAATGGAGGGATTATAATCACTCTGTATTGGTTAGAACTTTATTGAAATGTCTCAAGGGATTTGCACGGCGATGTTGGGATTTGCACAGCGGTGTTGGGATTTGCACAGCGGTGTTGGAATGGATTTGCACAACGGTGTTGGGATTTGCATAGCGGTGTTGGGATTTGCACAGCAGTGTTGGGATTTGCACGGCGGTGTTGGGATTTGCACAGCGGTGTTGGGATTTGCACGGCGGTGTTGGGATTTGCATAGCGGTGTTGGGATTTGCACAGCGGTGTTGGGATGGATTTGCACAGCGGTGTTGGGATTTGCATAGCGGTGTTGGGATTTGCACAGCAGTGTTAGGATTTGCATAGCCGTGTTGGGATTTGCACAGCGGTGTTGGGATTTGCACAGCGGTGTTGGGATTTGCATAGCCGTGTTGGGATTTGCACGGCGATGTTGGGATGGATTTGCACAGCGGTGTTGGGATTTGCACAGCGGTGTTGGGATTTGCACAGTGGTGTTGGGATTTGCATAGCGGTGTTGGGATTTGCACAGCGGTGTTGGGATGGATTTGCACAACGGTGTTGGGATTTGCATAGCGGTGTTGGGATTTGCACAGCAGTGTTGGGATTTGCATAGCCGTGTTGGGATTTGCACAGCAGTGTTGGGATTTGCACGGCAGTGTTGGGATTTGCACGGCGGAGTTGGGATTTGCACAGCGGTGTTGGGATTTGCACGGCGGTGTTGGGATTTGCATAGCGGTGTTGGGATTTGCACAGCGGTGTTGGGATGGATTTGCACAGCGGTGTTGGGATTTTTCACGGCGATGTTGGGATGGATTTGCACAGTGGTGTTGGGATTTGCACAGTGGTGTTGGGATTTGCATAGCGGTGTTGGGATTTGCACAGCGGTGTTGGGATTTGCACAGCGGTGTTGGGATGGATTTGCACAGCGGTGTTGGGATGGATTTGCACAGCGGTGTTGGGATGGATTTGCACAGCGGTGGTGGGATTTGCACAGCGGTGGTGGGATTTGCACAGTGGTGTTGGGATTTGCACAGCGGTGTTGGGATGGATTTGCACAGCGGTGTTGGGATGGATTTGCACAGCGGTGTTGGGATGGATTTGCACAGCGGTGGTGGGATGGATTTGCACAGCGGTGGTGGGATGGATTTGCACAGCGGTGGTGGGATTTGCACAGCGGTGGTGGGATTTGCACAGTGGTGATGGGATTTGCACAGCGGTGATGGGATTTGCACAGTGGTGTTGGGATGGATTTGCACAGTGGTGTTGAGAATTGCACAGTGGTGTTGGGATTTGCACAGTGGTGTTGGGATGCAGTTGGTTCACAATTATCCCAGAGTGATGGAACCATATAAAACATTCCTCCCCATTGGCAGTCACTGGCAGTGATCTTTATACCCTTCATAATGCGGCATGAAGAGAATAAATAACAAGGCCGCTGTCCACTAATACTGCATGAAAGGGGCTCATTAAAGAGATTTGTAAACCTAATTTTTTTTATTTTTTTTAATATCAACTGAAGTGAGATGAGGCTCAGGTAAGTATAGTGGGGTGGGGGGGAAGCTCTACACAAAAGGTTTTTATAACATGAATATGTAGTATGTATTAAAGTGAGAAGAACCCGCCCAGCTTTACAAGCACTTTACCTCTTCAATGGGTCATTAATGGAGCACAAATAGATAATTATCACTGATGATAATACAGACATGACCAGTGTCAGTGATAATGAACCCTTCATACATCATTAGTGGTCAGGAGGAATGTTTATTAAAGCCGAGTTCCAACCAAACGTGGAGCTTTAAGCCCTCCTCACCCTCTTACATCCCACATTTGGGGTGTCATATTTTATTTTGGGGGGATGCCCAGATACCACGTCCGCTCGGGCTGCCTAGGCGACTCCAGCGGAAGTTCTCCTCTCTCCTCTTTCTGTAAAGTCCTTCTAGACAGAGAACCTGTTATTATATAAAGAACCTAACATTAGCATATAAGCACTTAGTCATGTCATTTCATCATTAGTAAATCATATCATTATTTTTATCCAATGAATATGTCCATACAGGAAATGTAACAATTGTGCTGCCCCATAAGGATTATAGAGGTCCCGGGACTGAAGGGACAATAGTGATTGTAGTGTAGCACCCCTCAGTGGGCTACTAGTGTTAGGTAAATGTAGTTTTTGGCCTCCCTGTAATCAGGGGGAGCGGTGATCGTTTGTTAGTGCCTGTTCTAGGTTCTGCTGACATAAATTTGAGGTTAAATATCTGCTACAGAAAAGAGGTTTCCCCCATTCAATGGGACTTTAAAGGCTCAGAGAGGAAACATAGATTTAACTGAAGTTTTATTATTAAAGAATTACATACAAAAGGTAGTAAATATATCAGAAATAGTACACAGTAAAAAGAAGGGGTACACAATGGTACAATGCAAAATCACACAGTATCAGTATTGGTATCTACATGCAGAGGTTGCATAGGCATGTCCGACGCGTTTCGGAGTCACTTGGCTCCTCCCTCAGGGGTAGCTCTGCAGATAGTGTGGATATAGTAAAGTGCCCTTAAACTGTCACGCCAGTAAAAACATCAAAGTTGTTCAACTGTCATCACATCCATAACTCCCCCATATTCCCACCTGGATGTGGAGCAGGTGGGGAGGGTGGGAGCCTCAACCAAGCGGGGGTCAGTTCAGCGTACACTGAGACCACCTAATGTGGATGTGCCTGTAGTATCCAGATAGGGAGCTGTTCAAGACAGGTGAGAAATACATAGGTGACCACCAATAAACAGAGGTATATAAGCACACCAGGGGGCATCTAACACACCTCTAATTATTGGACTCCTGCACCATGTCACACCGTACATCTAATGGTCAGCTAGTACAGGATCAACTACTTTCCCTGCATCCCACTGAATTATGGGATATAGGGGGTGGAGGAACTTAGACCCTGACCGGCATATTCATACGTCTTCAGCCAATCCCTGGTCAGGCGAGTGAGTGACCAGCAGGGGGCTGAGAGGGGTATAAATAGGCTGGGGCTTGGAACGGCTCTCTCTTGTTCCTGGAGGAGTAAGACCCATCCTGAGGGCTGTGGTACCCCTGGGAGAATACCTGTGGGGTCCTGGCTCCTGCTTGGGCTGGAGGACCTCTGGCCTAGCCTCCCGAAGGAACACAGAAATCTCATCTGAGGATCCAAGACACAGACAACACGTACAGAAGATGACTGATACTGCAGGTGGCAACACAGCATACAGGACACCGTGAGGACCTACCATGTGGATTCCAGGTAGACATGTGCAGAACAAAATCATTTGTTTTGTTTCGATTCGTTATTTACATAAATTAATTTAGTTCGATTTGTTTCATTCGTTTAATTCGTTTTCAGGATTTGTTTCATTTGTTCATTTTCGAATCGATTCAAAAAGTTTTCAAATCAATTTCAAATAGTTTTCAAATTTGAAGTTTTTCAAAAATAATAAAATAGATTAGAAAATAAATGAATAGAATAGAAAAAAATTTTTTTCTATTCTATTCCTTTATTTTCTATTCTATTTTATTCTCTTTGGAGATGGAAAAGTATTTGAATTTGAAAAGTATTTGAAAACAATTTGAATTCGAATTTCATCTGAATTCGGATTTCGTTATTTCAGATTCGTTTAAATTCAGTACTCTTCTAATTTGGAAATTCGGATACATCGGAATAATGAAAATATGTCTGAATTTTATTTCGGAATGATCCGATCCGCACATGTCTAATTCCAGGGACAGGAGAGCTCCCAGCACTACACTCAGGATTATACTTCTACTGAAGACTTCCTGTCTGGAATCTAGTTACCCTTCACATCCAAGAGGGAGGTTCTCACCCAGATTTAGTGTCCTCCATTAGACACTGACAAAAAATTTGTTTGTTTTCGTTTCATTTGTTTTTTTGTTTTCTTCGGAATTTCATAATTCAGAAATTCGGAATTTGAAAATCCTAAAATTCTGATTTTCGAATTTCCGTATTTTCGATTTTCTGATTTTCTGGTTCCCGGATTTTCTCATTTCCGGATTTTCTCATTTCCGAATTTTCTCATTTCTGAATTTTCTAATTTCCGAAATTAGAATTTGAAAATCCGAAAATTCGAAAATCCGAAAATTCGAAAATCTGAAATTCTAATTTGAAAATCCGAAAATTCGAACATTCGAAAATCCGAAATTCTAATTTCAAAAACTGAAAATTCGAAAGTCCGAAATTCTAATTTGAAAATCCGAAAATTCGAAAATCCGAAATTCTAATTTAAAAATACGAAAATTCTAAATTCTATATTCTAATTTGAAAATCCGAAAATTCGAAAATCGAAATTCTAATTTAAAAAAACAAAAATCCGAAAATCCGAAATTCTAATTTAAAAATCCGAAAATTTGAAATTCGAATTTAAAAAGCCGAAAATTCAAAATTCGAATTTGAAAATCCGAAAATTTGAAATTCGAATTTAAAAATCAGAAAATTCTAAATTCTAATTTGAAAATCCAAAAATTTGAAATTCGAATTTAAAAATCAGAAAATTCGAAAATCCGAAATTCTAATTTGGAAATTCAAAAATCCAAAATTCTAATTTGAAAATCCGAAAATTCGAAAATCCAAAATTCTAATTTGAAAATCCGAAAAAAAGAAAGAAAATCAGTAAGATTTTAAATAATAACTAACTATTAAATTATAGGTGTTGGAATTTCCTTTCAAATTTGGCTGTTTGTGAACGTAACGAATACGAATTTATTTGAAGTTACGAATTATGCGAAATAACGAATGCCGCATCTAAACAAATGGAATGGAACAAATTAATAATAAATAATAATAATAAAAAGGTTTTATTATTATTATTGTTATATATTATTATTATATCGTTACTTTCCATTCTTTTAGATGCGGCATTCGTTATTTCAGATCATTCGTAACTTCGGATGAATTCGTACTCGTTACATTCACTAACAGCCAAATTTGAAAGAAAATTCCAATACCTAGAATTTAATAGTTAGTTATTAGTTTAGAAAATTTGGAAATTCAGAAATTCGGAATTCGGAAATTAAAAAATTTGGAAATGATGAAATTAACGAATTTGTCAAAATTCATTAAAAACGAATTCTGAACTAAACGAATTGCACATGTCTATCCTTCATTACAGTTTATTAGACATTTTGGAGTATTCTAAAACTTCCCCTCCCCCATCCCATTTTTTTTAGCAAATAAACTACAAAAGGACATCCAAGGCCTGATCTATGACTTGATGGTGGAAATGCGTTGTGCCTGGCTGCTCTGGGCCTATCAGGGAATAGAACCTGGGACCAAGCAGAAGGACCAGTCTCGGGTCTGTGCTATACTAGTAATAGTCCAATCTGTCTGATTGTTATATCTATATCCAATCATTGATCAATATTCCCATATACAGAGCCGAGGATTTCCACTTCCTGAGACTGTATACCCCTCCCCCGTCACCTGTCCACATTACCACACCCACACCACAATTCCCGCCCCCTCCACATCATAACCAATAGGAACAAGACTAGCACTGGCTGTATTCATAGTGATAATCATCACAGCCAATCACGGGAAGGGGGAGGAGCAATCACAGATCCATGGATTGGTCATGTAAAGGAACCTGTGAGGACAGAAATGTAGGAATTCTCATTGTGGATATTAAAGTGTGTGTCTAGACAAATCCTATTGTTCTAGATTTGGATGGAGTGGGGGAGGATTAGAACCCCTGTCAGGTTTTTACTGCTATCCGGGGCTCCATTAGAGAGATTTCTCCTCACTTCCTGTCCTGGTGACAATGTTCTATCAGACAGGAAATGAGGGAAAATCTACAACAGGGACACAGACAGAAATAAAGATCTGACAGGGGTTCTAATCCTTCCCCTACTCTACTAAAGAAAAGGATTTTTATTTCTGTCTGTGTTGCTGTTGGAGAGTTCCCCTCACTTCCTGTCTGGGGAAATGTTGTCACAGGAACAGGAAGTGAGGGGAAATCTCTGTAATGGAGCCCCAGATAGCAGAAATAAAGATCTGCCAGAGGTTCTAATCCTCCCCCACTCCGTCCAAAGCTGAAAATACCCCTTTCTTCTATAGATAGACAGTGATGGTGGAGACCCCAGGGCCGTCATCCTGATCCTGGCTACACTATGTAGTGTGTCACTGACCCAGAACAAGCATGCAGCCAGTGAAGGCTGAACAATCGGACCTCCTGCATGCTTGTTCCTGGTCAGTGACACACTAGGTAGTGAAGTGAGGTTTAGGATGAAGATGACGGCCCCGGAACCTGCAGCTTTATAAATAAATCACTCATGTTTCCTGTCCTCTGCTTCCTCCTATTGGATGAGTATTCCACCAATCACCAATCAGATAATCCACCTTGTGATGTCTCCGGGCAGATCTCTCACTTCTGATTCCCCCCACATATCTTTATATAACCATTCCCTCTCCATCCCTCTACCCATACCCCGGCATGGAGGGGCTCAGTGAAGGTGGTGGTGAAGGTGTGGAGATGTCGGATCGGGTGACGCAGATCATAAAAGGAGATCCGCCCGGCCTCATAATCCAGATCTATCCTGACTATCTCACTGGAGACATCGCCGGGTAATGGGGTCCTATTACTGTCATGTTTGACTGAGAGCGGATTATCCAACAACTCCCACCTCTCCAAACTCCAGGACTTTTTATTATCTCCAATCCCTGACTGACGTCCTCTCCTGTCTATACTGGGGTAACACATCCCGACTCTCCAGTCCCGTGCCCCCCCGACATCCACTTCCCAGTAATGTCTCCCTGAGGAGAACCTCTGACTGCTCATCACCTGATAATGCTCAAACCTCTCTGGTGTTTCTGGGCGCTTCTGAGGTAATAATGACCAGGATGCAGTTTTCCTGTCATCTGATATATGTAGATTATTAGCAGCTGTCCTCACATCCAGTAATATGTCTGTAACCCCCCTCTCTACATTTACCCCAGACATGATATCAGATAAACCTGTGTGTAATGTGTGTGAGATCCCCCCCACATCCAGATCCCCTCCATCATGGAGGAGTTTATCATGTCTCTCTCTGTCCTCATCATCTCCATCCTCAGTATCACACAAGTCACCTGTGTCTGATTCCTGTAGGACAGTCAGTGGATCCGTCATGTTACACAGCTCCTCAATGTCCCCCATCTTCCTGGACAGCTCCTCCTTCTTTATTTCCAGATCCTGGACCAGATCATTGATTATCCCGGAGATCCGCTCTGCCTGCCCGGAGATTTCCCTCAGGACTCTCTTCTCCAGGTCTTCCAGACGTCTCCTGAGGTCTCTGAACAGGACAGTGACTCTCTCTGTTTCATCATCTGCTTCTCCTTGTACTTTCCTCCTGTGTCCCTGCAGACTCTGGACTCTTTTCTCCATCTCCTCTCTCTCTGTCATCAGTTTCTGCAGAACATTCCTCAGTTTCTTCTTCTTCATCTCAGAGGCTTCATCCAGAGTCTCCACCTGGTGTCCCCGATGTTCTCCAGCCAAACTGCAGGACACACAGATACAGGTGGAGTCCTCAGTGCAGTAATACTCCAGGATCTTCTTATGGACTGAGCATTTCCTGTTCTCCAGGGAAGTGGTGGGGTCACATAAGACGTGTTCTGGTGACTTGCTGTGGACTCTCAGGTGATTGTCACACAGAGAAGCTTCACAATGCAGACAGGATATCACAGCAGGTACAGGAGTGTGAATACAGTAAGTACAGAAGACCCCGGACTCCTCCTGATCTGGATGGGTGGACAGGAAATTCTCCTCTATGTTCCATAGTGTTATGTTCCTGTGCAGTGCAGGCCGATCCTGGAACTCTTCTCTACATTCAGGACAGGAATAACCTCCAGACCCCTCCTGTGTATCCAACACACGACCAATACAGTCCCGGCAGAAGTTATGTCCACATTTCAGCATTACAGGATCTGTATAAATGTTCAGACAGACGGAACATTCCAGCTCCTTCCTCAGATCAGCAGACGCCATCGCTGAGAGCAGAAGAGAGAAATGAAACTGAACGTATCTGACACTCATTATAACCAGTTCTGTACATTCCTACACAGGGAGGGGCTGAGACTGAGACACGTAGTCATAGGAACTTTTATACAGAAGAACACAGATAATACAGTATCTCACAAAAGTAAGTGCACCCCTCACATTTATGTAAATCTTTTCTTCTATCTTTTCACACTGAAGAAATGACACTTTGCTACAATGTAAAGTAGTGAGTGTACAGCTTGTATAACTCAACACACAGCCATTAATGTCTAAACCGCTGGCAACAAAAGTGAGTACACTCCCAAGTGAAAATCTCCAAATTTGGCCCAATTAGCCATTTTCCCTCCCTGGTGTCATGTGACTCGTTAGTGTTACAAGGTCTCAGGTGTGAATGGGGAGCAGGTGTGTTAAATTTGGTGTTATCGCTCTCACTCTCTCATACTGGTCACTGGAAGTTCAACATGGCACCTCATGGAAAGAACTCTCTGAGGATCTGAAAAAAAAGAATTGTTGCTCTACATAAAGATGGTCTAGGCTATAAGAAGATTTCCAAGACCCTGAAACTGAGCTGCAGCACGGTGGCCAAGACCATACAGCGGTATAACAGGACAGGTTCCACTCCGAACAGGCCTCACCATGGTCCACCAAAGAAGTTGAGGTCACGTGCTCAGCGTCATATCCAGAGGTTGTCTTTGGGAAATAGACGTATGAGTTCTGCCAGCATTGCTGCAGAGGTTGTAGGGGTGGGGGGTCAGCCTGTCAGTGCTCAGACCATACACCGCACACTGCATCACATTGGTCTGCATGGCTGTTCTCCCAGAAGGAAGCCTCTTCTAAAGATGATGCACAAGAAAGACCGCAAACTGTTTGCTGAAGACAAGCAGACTAAGGACATGGATTACTGGAACCATATCCTGTGGTCTGATGAGACCAAGATAAACGTATTTGGTTCAGATGGTGACAAGCGTGTGTGGGGGCAACCAGGTGAGGAGGACAAAGGCAAGTGTGTCTTGCCTACAGTCAAGCATGGTGGTGGGGGTGTCATGGTCTGGGGATGCATGAGTTGTGCCGGCACTGGGGAGCTACAGATCATTGAGGGAACCATGAATGCCAACATGTACTGTGACCTACTGAAGAAGAGCATGATCCCCTCCGTTCAGAGACTGGACCGCAGGGCAGTATTCCAACATGATAACCACCCCAAACAAGACCACCACTGCCTTGCTAAAGAAGCTGAGGGTAAAGGTGATGGACAGGCCAAGCATGTCTCCAGACCTAAACCCTATTGATCATCTGTGGGACATCCTCAAATGGAAGGTGGAGGAGCGCAAGGTCTCTAACATCCACCAGCTCTGTGATGTCCTCATGGAGGAGTGGAAGAAGACTCCAGTGACAACCTTTGAAGCTCTGGTAAAACTCCATGCCCAAGAGGGTTAAGGCAGTGCTGGAAAATAATGGTGGCCACACAAATTATTGACACTTTGGGCCCAATTTGGACATTTTCACTTAGGGGTGTACTGACTTTTGTTGCCAGCGATTTAGACATTAATGGCTGTGTGTTGAGTTAATTTGAAGGGACAGCAAATTTACACTGTTATACAAGCTGTACACTCACTACTTTACATTGTAGCCAAGTGTAATATCTTCAGTGTTGTCACATGAAAAGATAGAATCAAATATTTACAAAAATGTGAGGGGTGTACTTACTTTTGTGAGATACTGTATATATGGACACATATATTGTTTATATACTAGTATTAGTATTAATTAACTCTCTCCACTAGATGGCAGCGTCTACAAGGCACATAAAGGGCTGTTCCCAGCTTGACAAAGGAGGGCTCACTGTGTACATCTCCCCAGTGCGCATGCTCCGAAACACATTGTGAGCACGCCAGTAACGCCATCACTCCCAGCGCTGAGGTCCAGCACTCTCCATTGGACCTCAGCTGTGCTCCAACCCTCGGTTTGGATCCCGCTTAAGCCCCACAGTATCCTGCTGGCCAGGACTTCCAACAACACCATCTGGATATGGGAGGCGAGGGTCAAACACACAGCCTGGACAGACATTAGCATGGTTCATTGGATCCATATGTACCTGATTACATAGGCGCCTGTGTCTTCTCTCTCTTTTTCTGCATGTCTGGAGTCTTCTTCCACTTCCCCTGCAAGGCTGGCCCTGATACAGTGGACTGTTCTGTTCCTTTACACAGAGCTGATTGGCTCAAAGGACTTTTAGATGGACTTTTGTTTTATTTAAAAACACCTAATAGGCTGCGCCACTACCCATGTGTGTGTTATTATATAAAGACAAAGCCTCTGAATGAGGCCGTGGTCTCAGAAGGGATACATGTCCCTTTACTTCTTATATCTTTCAGATTTGTCTACAGGAAAAGTTGATATACATTATACTCTATGGACATTTCATTCTTTCATTCCTTAGAAAACAATTATTATCCAATGTCTCTCCGTTTTGAAGATCCCCACTGACTATGGAGAGGATGTCGGGTGAGGATGTATTGGGTACGGTGAATGGTTCTGACTCCGGGTCACATCTTCCCATTATACTCTATGGGCATTCCTTTCTATCAGTTATCTGTCATTCCATAGAAAACAATAATAATCCCAAATAATCCCAATCTTATAATCCGCTCCTCTACTTGGGGAACACCTGTGGGAAAGGATAAAATGCTGAGCGTCTCAGATTTGTCTGCAAATAAGTATTTTGCATCCCATTATACTCTATGGGCATTCCCTTCTGTCCTTCATCCTCATCATTCCATAGAAAACAATAATAATCCCAAATAATCCCAATATTAAAGATCACCAGTGAATATGGAGAGGATGTCATGTAAGGATATATTTGGTAGGACTAAGGCCCCTTTCACACTCGTATGACCTGTATGGAAGTGGTTCTCAACCTCAGTCCTCAAGTACCCCCAACAGGACATCATGTTTTGGGAATTTCTCTTAGATAAAATATCTCTCCAAAATACCAAACTATTCACTCTGATTTAAAGCCCCTGTGCAAGATAAAGGAAAACCTGCAAACATGGCCTGTTGGGGGTACTTGAGGACAGGGTTGAGAAGCACTGATCTAGGTCATCTCCTGTCCTCAGGACCCACTAACAGGCCAGATTTTAAGTATTACCTTGGGGGAGATACAGACTAGAATACTGCAATCACTGAGCAGCAAATGATATCACCTGTGATGTGTTTCAGTTATCTTGCAGACCTGGCCTGTTGGTGGGTCCTGAGGACAGGAGATGAGAACCTCTGATGTAAGTCACATGACTTGAAGCAATGCCTGTGTAATGTTGGGTCTATGGACCTCCAGTCACATCAAAGTCTGACCAAAGTAGTGCAGGGACTAATCTGAAGTCGCACAGATATGAGCGGTGCTCATTGGAGATCATGGGGGACCACTTGTCATGTGACTTTGCACTAGGGTTGTCACCTCATCCCTTTAAACCCGAACACATAATAATTACACGGGTTCTGTGGCTGATTAAGGTGGTAATTAAACTCACTTGGTGCCTTATCTGCATTAAATTATCCTCAGAACCCGTGTAATTCATATGTGTTCGGGATTAAGGGATGAGATAAGAACCCAACCTACAGTCCCAAGTCACACAAGTGTGAAAGGGGTCTAATGGTTCTGTGACCAACTGAAATCTATTCTTCCATTATTCTCTATGGACGTTCCTTTCTGTCATTCCTTGTAGTATGTCCCCATATCCAATACATCCCGACATCCTCTCCATAGTCAGTGGGGATATTTAATATTGAGATGAAGTGGGATTATTATTGTTTTCTATGGGATGACAGAAGGGAACGCCCATAGAGAATATTGGGAAGTAAAATAGGAACTCATTTTCAGGCAAATCTGAGAAGCTCAGCAGATTGTCCGCCGACGCCATCGGTCACAATGCCATACTATACCACGCTGACTCTCCGATTTGACTCTTCTAGTATTTTTTGTGTACGGAGGAGCCACAGACTCCGCCTCTTGCGGAACGCCCTGGGTTGTCTACCCGAGCCTCGATACCTCGAAAATGAGACATTTAAAATATGTGCAAATGACCGGGTGACCGCCAAGAGGCGTGTCACCCAGCACAGTTTCGCCGTTTGCCCGCGTTTAGGTTTTTTCTCCTTTGCGGCTTTACCACAAGGAACCTCGCCTGGTCCCTTTACCTCAGGCACCGTAATCTGCCTTCTGGCGCCTGTGATAGCGGTCCCTATGCAGTCATCATCGTGAACTGAATACAGCGCATGGACGCGCCTCTTTGAGACACGTAGGGAGAAGCTCGATATCGCGCAAATGTAGACAAGGGTGTGATATCATTTTTTGGCCCAGTCACAAATTTTTGCGCCGTCCGGCATTTGCACAAGGAATTTTTTTGTTTATAATTTCTCTTTATTAATTTTTTCATATAAAAGAATCATTTATATCGACAACATCCCAATTAAACATAAACAATTCCACAGATTATACATCGTACTTCAATTTTCGTGATAATTTTCCCTTTTTCTTTTATTACAAACTGTGAAAGCATTCTTATCTAAAACCATTTTCTACCATGTATTCTTAACCCTCCTTCCCACCCCCCCAATTACTATATCTGCATCCGTATAACTTTCATACAGACAATCAAACATCCAATTCCATATCCAAAGGTGTAAAAAAAAAAAGTAAAAGGGGGGAGTTGTTAATCTCCCTCGCCGCTTCCTTCTCCCTCTCTCTCCGTTCCCTCTTTATTTTATTATAGATATTCTAATACTTCTCTTGATGATCGAAACTCATCCCAACTTTGCCAGATTTTTGATAATTGATTTGTTATATATCCTTCCTCCCTTATCTGTTTTTCCATATACTGAATTTCATTCATTTCACATATCCAGTCTGCTATTGTTGGACTCCTCGTTTTCCTCCAATTTCTTGCTATTATTGTTTTTGCTGCCGATAACATATGAATAATGATATCTTTTTTAATTGTCTTTATGGATTTTGGTATTAGAGACAGTAACGAGATTTCCAAACTTGGGGTTAACTCTACTCCTGATACCTTATAATAAATCTGAAATATCTCGTTCCAGAAACCTCTCACTAGGGGGCATCCATACCATATGTGCTCCATAGTTCCTTTTTCTATTTCACACCTCCAGCATAAGTCTGTATTTCCTTTATTTATTAATTTTAGGGTGACAGGGCTTCTATACCACCTCATTATTATTTTAAAGTTTCTCTCTTGGTATTTATTTGCTATGGTTGTTCTATGCATAATTTCAAAAACCCTTTCCCATTCTTCCTCTGATAAGGATCTACCCATTTCTGCTTCCCATTTCTTTATACTTGTTATTTCTTTGCAGGGGCTGTTCGGAATTAAGTCAGCATATATTTTGGATAAATTCCTAACTGGGATCTGTTCGCTCAGCAATAGTTTTTCAAATTTAGTTAGCGATCTATCTATCTTAAATATTCTGGGCTCTATAAACTTTTTTAATTGTTGATACTGTAACCATTTATTTTCGTTTTCCAATCCCAGTTCCCGCAACGTGGGTATTTTCCCATTCTCGAGAACTTGTACCAGTCTTGTATGTTCCGATTTATTCCATTTTAAAAACTTTCGCGCTTTCCTAGCTGGAGGGAACTCGGGGTTGAGAAACAATGGGGTCATGGGTCCAATCATCGTGGAGAGCTTCCCCCCTTTCATTACGTCATCCCATATCTTTAATGTGGCTTTAAGGAAGAGTGTTAATTCGTTTCGTTTAGGTCTTAAGTGTGGGACTCTGTCCATGGAAGAACTTTTAATTGGGGCCCCACTATTTCCTCCTCCATACTGACCCATTGCTTCTTTTCTTTATTATGGTACCAGTCTACTATTCTAGTCAGTGATGCTGCCTGCAGATATTTTACAAAATCTGGTAACGCAGGCCCTCCATTTCTTTTTCTTCTTGTTAGGTTTTCCCTTTTTATCCGGGGAGTTTTGTGCATCCATATAAACTCGACCGTGGCTCTCCTCAACTCCATCATCAGTTTTTTTGGGGGGTTCCAGTGGTATTGTTTGAAAAATGTATAGAAGCTTTGGTAGTATGTCCATTTTTACAATATTAACTCTTCCTGTCCATGAATATTTTAATTTCTCGTATTTCTGTAGTAGTTTGATAGCCCTCCGAATTGCTTCCTCATAATTCTTCCCCTGTAGTTGTTTCAAGTCTTTTGTTATGAAGATTCCCAGATATTTTATTGCGTCTTGTTTCCATTTAAATGGAAAATCCTTTTGCATAAGTAGATATATTTTTTCATTTATTGATATATTCATTATTTCCGATTTATCGTAGTTTACTTTGAAACAGCTTAATTCCCCAAATCTTTTGAATTCCTTCATTAGGTTAGGAATAGTTGTTAAGGGGTTAGTTATATATATTAGCAGATCATCTGCATATGCCGCTATCTTGTACTCTTTCCCCCCAAGTTTTATCCCCTTTATATCTTTATTATTTCTAATTGCTGTAATTAGATGTTCCATTATTAATACAAACAGTAGAGGGGAGAGAGGACAACCCTGGCGGGTTCCGTTCGTTATTTTTATATCTTTTGATATTATGCCGCTTATTCTTACTTTTGCTTTCGAGTTGGAATACAGCGCAGAGATCCTACTACGCATTATTGGACCCATACCTAGTTGTATTAATGTTTCTTCCAGAAAGCCCCACCCTATCCTATCAAATGCCTTTTCGGCATCTACAGCCAGTATACATGTTTCCGTGGCTGTCTTTTGGGCGAATTCTATCAATGTGCAGGTCTTTATGATGTTATCTTTAGTCTCTCTGCCTTTCGTGAATCCTGCCTGATCTAATGTTATATAGCTAGGTAGGATAGGTGTTATTCTATTCGCAATAATCTTGGAATATAGCCTTATATCTATATTGGTTAAAGAAATTGGTCGGTAGTTTTTGCAGAGCGTGTGGTCCTTCTCTGGCTTTGGAATTAATATAATGTGAACCTCTGTGCTTTGTGGTATGAAGCCTTGACTGTGAGATATAGAGTTGTATGTTTTTTTCAGGATGGGGGCGATTATGTCCTGGAAGTGCTTATAAAATCTAGTGGTGTACCCATCAGGTCCTGGGCTTTTCCCCGGGACTAATTCTGCGATCGCTTTCTGAACCTCTTCTATTGAGATGTCTCTTTCCAGGACCTCGAGTGTTTCTTTAGGGAATCTCGGCAGGGCTGTTTCTTCAATATATTTTTTAATTTCTTCCCTGTCCCTTTCCTCCTTCTTTTTCCCATGTGGTGTTTTAATATTATATAAATTTGAGTAATATGCGTGGAATTCCTTCTTTTTCCCCCGTGGTGTTTTAATATTATATAAATTTGAGTAATATGCGTGGAATTCCTTCAATATTTCTTTTGGGTCATATGTATATTCCCCATCTGCTTTTAATATTTTAATTATATTTGATGTATTTTGTTGCTCTTTTAATGATTTGGCCAATATTTTACCTGTCTTATTTCCCTGCTGGTACCATTGTGCTCTTCTTCGGTCCCTGATCCTCAGAGATTCTTCATCAAGCATGGTTTGTAACTCCATTCTTTTCCCTTTTAGATTTATTTTTTCTGATGGATTAAGGGTTTGTTTATGTTTTATTTCCCGTTCTTCTATTTCTTTTATTAACTGGGATTTCTTCTGACTCTTACTTTTTTTAATCTTGAGCCATGCTTGATGAATGTCCCTCTTATTACGCATTTTAATGCTTCCCATTGCATGGGTATTGATGTTTCATCGTTCTCGTGAATCTCCATAAATTCCCTTATTGTTTTTCTTATATCTTCTGCACATTCTTTATCTTTTAACAAGTTGTCGTTTAGCCCCCAGTTACCTTTTATCTTTTCGCGTTCTATTACCTTAATTTCCAGAAACAATGGGGCGTGGTCTGACCATAAGAACCCACCTATATCTGATGATGGAGTCATAACCATTCCTGAATTATTAATAAAAAAATAATCTATCCTATGGTAGGAATCATGTATGTTAGAATAATATGAATAATTTTTTTCCGCTTGATGTTGGGCTCTCCATATATCCACCAGGTGGTACTTTGCTAATGTCCCTTTAAATTCCTCTATTTGATTTTTATTTTTATAAGCATGGGTATTAGTTGTATCCATTTTTGTGTCCATGATAAAATTAAAGTCCCCGCCCATAATCACTGTACCCTCAGCTTTCTCCATAGCCCTGTTTACAGCTCTTATTCCCGTCTTTATTTGATCATAATTTGGTAAATATAAATTAATGATTGTAAAAATTTTACCATATATTGCTACCTTTATGACCAAAGATCTGCCATCCTTGCCCATATATTTTTGTATTATCTGATAGGGTACTTTCCTATGGAAGGCAATGGATACCCCTTTCGACTTTGAGTGGGGAAATGTATCATGTATCCAATTGTTATAATTTCGGTTATTAAGTTTTGGTATGTGATTTGAACGAAAGTGCGTCTCTTGAAACAGTATAATATCCACATTTTGTTTATTGAGTAAATTTAGAATTTGATTTCTTTTGTTGGGAGAGTTAAGTCCCCTTGCCTTGAAGGAGCAACATTTAATCTCACCCATTCAAGAGAGAAAGAGTGAAGAAGGAAGAAGGGAGAGAAGGAAAAAAAAAAAGCACCCTTTTTTTTTTCTGCTCCGCATTTAACCTCTCACACATTCACACACGTTACACATACAATCTACTCTACTACTACTTGACTTACGATAAACAAGTCTATCTTACTAACTAAAGTAAGTTCCCTACTTTGGGGGATTTTGAGTCTGCTGACCAGAATCTGCCGACCTTTTGCTGGCCACTTGCCGTATTTTTAATTGCTGGTATTCTTACTTTTTCTCTCTTCCCTTTCTCTTTTGTTCTATATGTCTTCTTACACTCCCTTTTATCTGTCCCATTATATTATTTATTTACCTCTTCTGGGCCCCTTATCCCCTTCCCTTCCTCCCTCCCCCTCCTCCCCTTTCCCTCTTCCTTCCTCTTTTTCTTTCCCTTTCTTTTCCTTCCGCATCATCACTCTATTTCCTTACCATACCTTTTTCCTCCATCCTCCCCCCTGCTTCGCCTTTCTTTACTCTCTCTCATATTGAGAACCGTGGAGGGACAAGGGGGGGGGGGGGGTCGTTATTAATTTTATTACCATGAGAGAAAAAAGAAAAGGAAGGGAAAGAATTATTATTGTTAAATAACCACATTCCATGCAATAGCCCGGTGCAAAGAGAAAAAAATAAAACTTTGTGCTTGAAACATAATTATCATCTCTTTTGTACTTTCCATTTACCTTTTCCCTTCTTACCCTCCCTTCCTCCAAGTATTATCGAATTTTTTCCACAAATGCATGTGCTTCTACATTAGTTTCCCTATCCCGGTGCTAAGTGGAAAAAAAAAACAAAAAAAAAAAAACTTTCCTGACAGACTCCATGGCAGCCTACGTGTGGGTTTACCCCGCCTCCTCTCCAATGCTATAGGACCCCATTCCCATAAATGAGTACTCACCACTAGCTACTGCGTTCCTTTTTTGTCCTCCTCCAATGGACCTACACAAGTTGTTCGCGTCCGGTCGGACGGATCCAGGATCATGGCATACCTTTTGCGGTGCAGCTCAGGGCCCAGCCACGGGCGGGCGAGTAGCAGGTAGAGGCTGATATTTACCCTTTTGGTGGAAGGATGGTCGCCTCTGTATGCCGGACGTCCAGGGACATCAGCGGCTGGCAAGGTCGGAAGCTTATAAGTATTTGTCTCCATGGCAGGTTTTTTTGTGTTTGTCTGTTTCCCCCTAGGTCTCCTGGCTTTGGCTATGACTGTCGCGGTCTCTGTTGGGACCGTTTTTCCCCCTCATGGCGGCTGGAGTGCTTGTGCGTTCCACCTCGCCCCAGCTCTTCCGGGTTTGGCCGTCTGCAATGCTCGCGCATGCGCGGTAGCCTCCTCGGGTCCGCTCGGCTATCCGCACATGCGCAGTACGGTCACCGTCTGACGGCGCAGGCGCGAGGTCGGGCGGTGACGTCATGGGCGGGGGATTTAAATTCAGCTCATAGACTCCTTCACAGTGGGAATGTCTCACAGTGAGTAGGAGCAGAGCGGTTTCTCTTCCCCATCTCCAGCCCTGGTCTGCTTTAGGCGAGTGCCTGTTATACTTTGTATTTTTAAAAAAAAATAAAAAAATAAAAAAATAAAAGAAAACTTTTTTTTTTTCTGTAAAAGATTGAATAAAGTTATACGTTTTTGTCCAGTCATAATAAGGGCTTTTTTGTCTGGACACACGCTGCAAGTGTACTCTGATGGTATTTGTGGGGCAGATTGACCCCTTTTTCTTACTGGTATTTTGGCCCGTTCAGGCCGCCTTTTTTTGCAGACTAACCGTACTGTGTCGCGCTTCATATGGAAGTCTCGGACAATTCACCGCCTTTAAGTGGCCAGCCCTCACGCACAAGGTATGTGCTTATGAGGGGAGGGGTTGAGAGTCAGTCGCACTGTGAATTGCGTTATCTGATGTTGGTCTCGCCTTTTTCCCCCTCCCTACAGTGTTTTTTCTCCCAGCCCTTGCAGATCGGACCCTCAAATTGTGGTCCAGAATGACAGAGACCTTGCCAGGCCACAACACCAGTCACCTTCAAGATCCAGGCATGATTCTAAGTCTGGAAACCACCACCAGGGGAGACGCTCTCATTCCTCCTCGAGACACCGCTCCCAACGCCACGACAGCCGCTCTGACCGCAGAGCCTGCTGGGGATGTGGAACACGAGTTCCGGAGGGCAAGTCACTGTGTGACCGTTGTTATGCCCGGGCGACCAGGGAGAAAGAATCGGAGAACCAGCGTCTGGAAACTCTCGTCAAACGAGTGGTACAGCAGTCCCTGAAGGAGCTGGATCCTCCCCACACATTGAGCCAGTCTACTACACTGTCTGGCCCCCCGGCTGATGAATCCCGCGAAGATCCGGGCACTTCACAGCCGTACGTGGCCTCCCTTGACTCCTCGGATGATGATTCTCAGGAAGAAGAGGAAGTAGGAGGCTTTGATTTTAGTATGGTGTCACCTTTAATTAAGGCAATCAAGGAGGCTCTTAAATGGGAGGACCCATCTACTCCCCCGGCCAAGCAGAAGAAATTCTTCAAACATTTGGGGAAAGAACGCGCAAGTTTCCCGCTCCTTTCTGAGCTGAAAGAGATCATTGATGAGGAATGGAGTAAGACGGACAGGAAGTCCTCTATGACTAATAAAACCTCCAGATTATATCCCTTCAAGTCAGAAGAGGTGAAGTATCTGGAGAATGCTTCCCTTGTAGACGCAGCTCTAATGCGCCTGGCTAAGCATATTACACTTCCCTTGGAAGATGCAGTGTCCTTCAAGGATGGTCTTGAAAGAAGAATCGACCAAGACCTGAAGAGGATTTACGGGTTGGCCGGAACGGCCTGCAAACCTGCTCTTGCTTTGGCAGCCATGTCAAAAGCCATGGAGGCTTGGACGGAGAATGTGGATTCCTTCCTTAAAGGGGTTTCAGAGGAGCTAGCGGGAAGTTCAGCAGCTGCAGAATTGAAGCTAGCGGCGGTGTTCTTGGGGGAGGCGTCCATTGACTTGATTCGCCTATTGGCACGAATTATGCTGTCATCGGTCACGGCCAAACGGGCCTTATGGTTACGTCCTTGGCTTGCTGACCCCGTTTCCAAACAGGCTTGGTGTAAAATCCCCTTCGAGGGATCTTCGCTGTTTGGCAATAAGCTAGACGATGCCATAACACGAGCCACGGGTGGCAAGTCGGGGTTTCTCCCCCAGGACAAGCGCCTTCTTGGTCGGAAGAAGCCGCAGTTCAGAAGACGCTCTCCGGAGCGCTCTAGGGAAGCTCGCTCTTATAAGCCCGGTAGGGACTTCAGAAAGAATTGGAGCAGGGGCCAGACATCTTTTCGCAAGTCCACTAAAGGCCAGGCACCCAGCGGCCGTGAACAGGCGAGGTCTTTTTGAGATTGCGCCCGCCCAGGCGGGTCGGGTGGGGGCGCGGCTGCGCCTCTTCCGGCACGTCTGGGTGGCCTCGATCTCGGACTTTTGGGTAATAAAGACGGTCTCGACAGGTCACAGATGGACCTTCTCCAGTGCACCGCCCCCCAGATTTGTCCCCACTCTTCTGCCCCGGGCGGAAGATCAAAAGCAAGCGCTATTGTCCTATGTGGATCTCCTGAAGTCTCAAGGGGCAGTGGTGTGCGTCCCGAGGAACGAGTGGTTTCAGGGAATTTACTCCCCTCTTTTCCTGGTTCAAAAAAAGAGTGGCTCTTGGCGCCCGGTCATAGACCTGACATACCTCAACGAGTTTATAAAACCAGGGAAATTCAAGATGGAAACGCTGTCGACTATTCAGCAAGCTATTCAGCCAGGCGACTGGATGATTTCCATCGACCTAAAGGACGCTTATTTTCACGTCCCGATAGAGGAAGGGTTTCACAAATACCTCCGCTTCCAAGTAGGGCAAGATCATCTCCAGTTTATCTGCCTCCCCTTCGGATTGACAACGTCCCCCCGGGTCTTCTCAAAAATCCTTCTGGCCACGGTAGCTCACATAAGACTGAAGGGGGTACGTCTTTACCACTACCTCGACGACCTCCTGGTGTTGTCGCAAAGCAGAGAACAGCTGCTGGCCCATCGAGAACAGGTGATCTCCACCCTTTCCAGTTTTGGGTGGCTCCTGAACTTGGCAAAAAGTCATCTAAAACCAACACAACGCCTAATATACCTAGGAGCTCAGTTCGACACTGTAAGAGGCACCATTTCCCTTCCACTACAGAAAATTCCGGTGGTACGAGACAGGATTTCTCGGGCGGTACATGCCTCACACCTAAAAGCCTCTCAGTGTCTGGAAATTATCGGTACAATGGTGTCTACGACGCCCATGGTCAAGTGGGCCTTGTGGAGGTTACGTCCCTTCCAGTCGGGGTTTCTGCAGCAATGGAGAACAGGGGACAAGAGTCAAGTCATCCGGGTGACCTCGTCAATGAGGAACAGCCTCTTTTGGTGGCTTCAACGCAAGAATCTCCTGGCATGTCATTCCATCGTTCCCATCTCCTGGGTCACGGTGATGACCAACGCCAGCGGGACGGGTTGGGGGGCCCTCTGCGGCTCGAACCTCGCCCAAGGCAAGTGGGACTCCTGCCGTGCAGTCCCAGGTTCGAACGTTCTAGAACTCAGGGCAGCCTGGTGTGCTCTACAGGCCTTCTCTCATCTTCTGAAAGGGAAGTCAATACTATTAAGAATGGACAACACAACGGCTGTCGCCTACGTGAAGAGGCAAGGGGGTACCCGGAGTCCCACTCTTCTTCGAGAAGTCGAGCCCATTCTTTCATGGGCGCAGAAGAATCTTTGCAATATCTCGGCAGTGTTTATCCCAGGAGTCCAGAATGCTCAAGCAGACTTCCTTTCACGCACCAAACTGGACAACAACGAGTGGTCTCTTCACATGGAGACGTTCAGATGGGTCTCCTCGCTGGGGATCATCCCCGAGGTAGATCTGTTCGCCTCGCGCCACAACTTCAAACTGGAGAAATTTTACACCAGAGGCCGTTGCAGTCAGGCTCTCGGGTCAGACGCACTGACGGACCTTTGGAGGTTCAGCAAGGCATACGCCTTCCCGCCACTCCCAGTCATCCTGAGATTCCTGCAGAGACTCCGTTCAGAGACGGCCGAAGTGTTGATGATAGCTCCATACTGGCCGAACAGACCCTGGTTCCCTCTCCTTGTCCAACTCAGTTTCAGGGACCCGGTGCCTCTCCCTCTCAGGCCGGACCTTCTTTCCCAGGGGTCAGTCCTACACCCGTGCCCAGCAGTGCTGAGACTGATGGTCTGGTTCTTGAGAGGGAGAGGCTAATCTCGCTTGGTTGCGCTCCTACAGTAGTATCAACTCTCATGAGTTTGAGAAGATCCAGCACAAATAAAGTTTACAGCAGAATCTGGTCTAAATTTGTGGATTTTTGCTCCTCTAGCGGCAGGTCTTTTAGACACCCGGGGGTGCAAGATATACTCAGTTTCCTACAAACAGGCTTAGATCTTCCATTATCCATCAGCTCGCTTAGGGTTCAGGTCTCTGCACTGTCGGCCTTCTCTGGGTCCTCCTGGGCAACTAATCCACTAATTCGACAATTTTTTCGTGGCGCTTCAAGGCTCAAGCCTCAAAGGAGATCCAGGTTCCCCAAATGGGACCTGCCACTTGTCTTAGACTCAATCTCCGGACTCAGTACTTCGGGGCCTTCCCCGCTCTCTATCAAGGACTTCTCAGCTAAAGTAGTCTTTCTAGTAGCTATCACATCTGCAAAAAGAGTTTCTGAGATTGGCTCTCTGGGTTGTGAAGAACCCTTCTTAACATTCTTCCCGGATCGGGTGGTACTTATCCCAATGCTGGGTTCTAACCCAAAAGTGTCCTCTGTGTTCCATGTTAACCAAGAAATAGTCTTGCCCACGTTTAGGTCTCTGGAGTCCTCTGAGATTCATCCTCTGGATGTAGGAGAAGCAATTAAAAATTATCTAACAATGACTTCTCCCTTCAGGCGTTCTGACCATCTATTTATCCTACACTCGGGAAGTAACAAAGGAAAGAAAGCCTCAGTCAGGACACTCGCTACTTGGATCGTTCAAACTATTCAACAAGCGTACAGGGCGAAGGGCTTGGCTCCTCCACAGGCGGTGACAACTCACTCCACCAGAGGAATGGCAGCTTCATGGGCGGCAGCTCGACACGTGGCCCCAGACACCATTTGCAAAGCAGCTTCGTGGGCCTCTATTAACACTTTCATGTCTCATTACTGTATTGAGCCTGCTTCGTTATCCTCTGTAGATTTTGGTTTGAGAATCCTATCGGTTGATTGGACAAATTAAAATTTTTGTTTGATTCAGCATACCCACCCGTGTGGTTGGCTAGTTATTTCCCACACGTAGGCTGCCATGGAGTCTGTCAGGAAAAAGGAAAATTTATTGTCAAATACTTACCGTAATTTTCCTTTCCTGATGGACTCCATGGCAGATGGAGTTCCCACCCATTGGTCAAAGAGTAGGCTAGTTACGGAACGCAGTAGCTAGTGGTGAGTACTCATTTATGGGAATGGGGTCCTATAGCATTGGAGAGGAGGCGGGGTAAACCCACACGTAGGCTGCCATGGAGTCCATCAGGAAAGGAAAATTACGGTAAGTATTTGACAATAAATTTTCCTTTTTTTCTCACCCTTTCCTTACCCTACTTGTTATTGTTAAGTAACCTCGTTCCATACCATATCCCAGTGAGAGAAAAAAAAAAAGGCCTTGTGCTTAAAACTTTACACCTTTTCCTTTCTTATCTACCCTTCCCCCAAACATTTTCAAATTTTTACCACAAGTACATGTATTGCTACATTAATTTCCACATCCCAGTGCAAAAAAAAAAAAAAAAAAAAAAAAAAAAAGTCTTGTGCTTAAACCATATTTATCATCTCTTTTGTGTTAACTATTTGCCTTTTGCCTTCTTACCCACCCTTCCCCCAAACATTATCTAATTTTTACCATCAGTGCATGTATTGCTACACTAATTTCCATATCCCAGTGCAAAAAAAAAAAATAGGCCTTGTGTTTAAAACTTTACACCTTTTCCTTTCTTACCTACCCTTCCCCCAAACACTATCAAATTTTTACCACAAGTACATGTATTGCTACATTAATTTCCACATCCCAGTGCAAAAAAAATAAGAATAAAAAAAAAAAGCCTTGTGCTTAAAACATATTTATCATCTCTTTTGTGCAAACTATTTACCTTTTCCCTTCTTATCCTCCCTTCCCCCAAACATTAACAAATTTTTACCAAAAATATCTGTACTATTACATTAATTTTCATATCCCAGTGCATATAAAAAAAAAAAAAAAAAAAAAGGTTTTTTGCCTAAATGCCAAACATATTAAATCTTCTCCTTTTCCGTAACTCAATTACATAAAACGTGCGTGTCAACTTTTTGATACTTATTATTTCTCCTCGGGGGAGGGGGAGAGAGAAGACAAAAAAAAAAAAAAAAGCAAAGAACCAAAAGGAAGGGAAAAAACCCTTTACATTTTTTTAAATGTTTGTATGTATGGAACGGGCCAGTCCGGTGGTGTTATTTCTGGGATTTTAGGAGTGTTCAAAAACTCTGGCAAGTCCTCCAGATCTCTAAATGTTATAACACGTCCTTCTGCTTGAACCTGTAATTGAAATGGGAATTTCCATCTATATTGTAGTTTGTTCTTTATCAGCTGCTCCACTAGAGGATTTAACGCTCTTCTACGATCCAACGTGAATTTTGATAGATCCTGGAAGAACATCAGAGGATCTCCGTCATATTGGATGTTCTTGTTTTGAAGGACAGCGAACATTATCTTGTCTTTTATATGAGCAAAATGCATTCTACAAATTATATCCCGGGGCTTTTTTGGCTCTAGCTTCCTTATTCCTGTTACTCGGTGTGCTCGATCTATAATTAAATCTTTTGTATCAATGTCTGGAGCAATTTCCTGAAAATGTTTTTGTAGTGTTGTTATGAGTGTTTTTGGGTTCACCTCTTCTCTTAGGCCTCTTATTCTTATATTGGATCTTCTATTTCTGTTTTCTTGTTCATCTATATTGTTTATTGTTTGTATTAGTTGTTTTTCTTGTTTCTGTATTTTTTCCTCTATCCTGATCAGTTCCTGTTCTGTTTTTAGAACTCTCTTATCTAATGTAACCATTTTTTCTTGCGTATTTTTAGTGGATGTTTTAAGTTCTTGTATCTCCATTTTATATGATTCTTCTAATCTATGCACGTATTGATCCATGTCCGCCCTGGTTGGAAGCGAACGAATATATGCTCTTATATCCCATTTCTCCTTATCCTGCTCTTTTTGTTCTTTTATTGATCCTGTTGTATCAATAGGTGAGCTGTTTCTAGGATGGTTTATTTGTTCTTCTCCTGATGATCTGGATATTATGGATGATTCTGCTATATTTGATAATTCTTGTGATGTTTGTATTGCTTGTGCTGCGTGGGGAGACTGTGGTTGTAACTGTTGGAAGAATTCTTTGATGTCAGTCGTTTGTATTGGCTGTACCCCTGTAGTGTTTTTATTGTTAGTTTCCGCTTTATCTTTTTTGCTCTTTTGTGATTGCGGTGTTTTGTTGCCTTTCTTAGGTGCCATCTTCCTCTCTTCTTCCCCCTACTTCCCTGTTTTCCCCTTCTCCGAACCCTCAAGATTATTGTTGTGCCTTTGAGTATTTCACAAGGAAAAAGGGGGGGGTATTGGTGTATTAGGGGAGTCTTACAGTCCTTTCAGTCCTTTTAACACCCCCTTCTGAACCCTCTCTGAGCTCCCCTCGGGGCATTTTTGTTCAATCGTTTAATCGTTATTTAACCGTTATTTTTTCATATAGGGTTAATTATGCTGTTGTTTGTGTCTCTCGTGCTGTTATTCCAATTCAATACAAATCACAGTCTATTAGGAGGTGAGTAATAGTAATAATGATACTTGCTCTTTAGGTGACTTTAGGCGATGTGCTGATTTTCTCCCGGGAGATCCCTGGATCCCTGGGTCCGTCTGTTCCTGCCTGATCACTGCCGTCCCGCTCACGAGGCCCCCGCCGGAGAGGGCGTCCGCAGACGAGAGTCTCCGCCGTCCGCTTCCGCAGACACACAGAAGCTCCCGCCCGGCCGCGCCCGCTGTCTCCCGACTCTGCCCCGGGAACTGTCTTGGCACTCCACAGGCAGATCCTCTAACAGCGCCTCTGGCTCTTTCGCTCCTGGTCTCCTCTTCCGCTCCTTCGCCTTCCTTCACCACTGCCTCTCAGCGTCCCCGCAGGCTCCCCCCTGAAGCGATGGGGTAATTCACCCGGAGAGACACCCAGAGAGAAGCTGGCGGCACAAGGTATGTTTGATGGCTAAACGAACCGCCAGAGTCCGCGGCTTGTTAGCATATCAGCTTGTCAGCTTATCCGCTTCAGGTGCATTGGCCAGCATGTCAGACGCTCGTTCTCTCTATGCAGCCATCTTGGTCAGCAGCTCCTCCCCCAACCTGGTCCCTTGCACAAGGAATTTTTAATTGAAATGTTTGCATTCCTGGCTGCAGAGGTGCAAACTGCCACCAGGTGTCATAAAGGAGTTGGTTTTAGTTGTCTTTTCAAATAGCAGCCACTAGATGTCACTGTTGTATTAACTTTCATTTGATTGTGTTGTAAGCACTAGAAAAGACTCAAATACTTTTTTTAAAGATTGATGAAATGTTATCAAGTCCTGAACTGGTCAGTATAAAATTACATCTGTATGATTTATCATTTTGTGTTTAGAGGGTTTGGTTCATTTTGTCATTTAGTTCATAAAAATGTTACATTTATATTTTTGGTTGATCGCATATATTATAAAATATTATTTACTGTTCCTTATTTAGTGTAACTATTCCTTATGTTTAGTGATTACACAACCACTCATTGCTTTTCTGTATGCTTTTGCTAATGTCTAATCTACTTTTACTGCCTGAGCAAAAATAATCAATAAATATTATACTTGAGAAAAAAAAGTATATCTTTTCTTTCATATTTGCAGAAGATGAAAACTGTTTGCCGATGGCTTGTGGATTTCACCTGGACATGAAGATATATTGTGTACAGAAGTATAAAGATGAACTTTTATTAATTTTAGAATAAAGATAACCTTCTGTATATTGTATTGGAATGATATGAACGGGAGACATCATGCATGGGAGAGTATACAAAACCTATAATGGTAGTATAGTATAATAATATGAACCCGGAACATTTGGGAGCATAAAGGTGAGCTGTCACCTAGGGAGAATAAAGAGAACATGTCATGTATAGGAGTATAAATAGCACTTGTAATGTATAGGACATTAAAGAGAACCTGTCACCAAAAAAAAATGAAAAAAAGTCTTATATCTTGAAAGCCAGAAGACTCTAAAATATTTGATCTCTTCCAGAACCAAAAAGGACTCAGGATTTGGGGCAGTACAGTATCTTTGTGATCAGCACTACTGCCATACAGCCCTAAGGTTCCTGGTGTGGAGTGAGGATCTTCATTCCCCACATCCAGAGGAGTAGCTAGTCTAGAACCTTCAGTGCCGAGACCCCATGAAAGGCCCCCCTGACCTCGGACACCGGGGACCTTGCCACCAATCCCTTTACTCCTGTCATGGGGCCCTTTATTACGGACCCGCAGAAGGATCCTTTCACATGTCCTGCAGCAGGCCCCCTTTCTGCCATCTTGGGTAGGGATGCCACCCTTTCTTCAAGTCAAACCCGAGCACTTTAGCGTCTGTCAGGGATACCACTGAAACATGAAATCGCAGCAACCCAAATACCAGGCTATGTAGGTCACAACTGGCACAATAAACAGGGGTATCAGGGAGCAAGGTACTGTTAGCTGGAAGAAGGGAACAGGGTGCAGGGTACAGGGAGCTGGAAGAAGGGAACAGGGTGCAGGGTACAGGGAGCTGGAAGAAGGGAACAGGGTGCAGGGTACTGGGAGCTGGAAGAAGGGAACAGGGTACAGGGTACAGGGAGCTGGAAGAAGGGAACAGGGTACAGGGTACAGGGAGCTGGAAGAAGGGAACAGGGTGCAGGGTACTGGGAGCTGGAAGAAGGGAACAGGGTACAGGGTACAGGGAGCTGGAAGAAGGGAACAGGGTGCAGGGTACAGGGAGCTGGAAGAAGGGAACAGGGTGCAGGGTACAGGGAGCTGGAAGAAGGGAACAGGGTGCAGGGTACAGGGAGCTGGAAGAAGGGAACAGGGTGCAGGGTACTGGGAGCTGGAAGAAGGGAACAGGGTGCAGGGTACAGGGAGCTGGAAGAAGGGAACAGGGTGCAGGGTACAGGGAGCTGGAAAAGGGAACAGGGTGCAGGGTACAGGGAGCTGGAAGAAGGGAACAGGGTGCAGGGTACAGGGAGCTGGAAGAAGGGAACAGGGTGCAGGGTACTGGGAGCTGGAAGAAGGGAACAGGGTGCAGGGTACTGGGAGCTGGAAGAAGGGAACAGGGTGCAGGGTACAGGGAGCTGGAAAAGGGAACAGGGTGCAGGGTACAGGGAGCTGGAAGAAGGGAACAGGGTGCAGGGTACAGGGAGCTGGAAGAAGGGAACAGGGTGCAGGGTACTGGGAGCTGGAAGAAGGGAACAGGGTGCAGGGTACAGGGAGCTGGAAGAAGGGAACAGGGTGCAGGGTACAGGGAGCTGGAAGAAGGGAACAGGGTGCAGGGTACAGGGAGCTGGAAGAAGGGAACAGGGTGCAGGGTACAGGGAGCTGGAAGAAGGGAACAGGGTGCAGGGTACTGGGAGCTGGAAGAAGGGAACAGGGTGCAGGGTACAGGGAGCTGGAAGAAGGGAACAGGGTGCAGGGTACAGGGAGCTGGAAGAAGGGAACAGGGTGCAGGGTACAGGGAGCTGGAAGAAGGGAACAGGGTGCAGGGTACAGGGAGCTGGAAGAAGGGAACAGGGTGCAGGGTACTGGGAGCTGGAAGAAGGGAACAGGGTGCAGGGTACAGGGAGCTGGAAGAAGGGAACAGGGTGCAGGGTACAGGGAGCTGGAAGAAAGGAACAGGGTGCAGGGTACAGGGAGCTGGAAGAAAGGAACAGGGTGCAGGGTACAGGGAGCTGGAAGAAGGGAACAGGGTGCAGGGTACAGGGAGCTGGAAGAAGGGAACAGGGTGCAGGGTACAGGGAGCTGGAAGAAGGGAACAGGGTGCAGGGTACAGGGAGCTGGAAGAAAGGAACAGGGTGCAGGGTACAGGGAGCTGGAAGAAGGGAACAGGGTGCAGGGTACAGGGAGCTGGAAGAAAGGAACAGGGTGCAGGGTACAGGGAGCTGGAAGAAAGGAACAGGGTGCAGGGTACAGGGAGCTGGAAGAAGGGAACAGGGTGCAGGGTACAGGGAGCTGGAAGAAGGGAACAGGGTGCAGGGTACTGGGAGCTGGAAGAAGGGAACAGGGTGCAGGGTACAGGGAGCTGGAAGAAGGGAACAGGGTGCAGGGAGCTGGAAGAAGAGAACAGGGTGCAGGGTACAGGGAGCTGGAAGAAGGGAACAGGGTGCAGGGTACAGGGAGCTGGAAGAAGGGAACAGGGTGCAGGGTACAGGGAGCTGGAAGAAGGGAACAGGGTGCAGGGTACAGGGAGCTGGTCACAGATGCAGGTACAAGAGAAGTACTCAGGAGCAGGTCCAGAAACAAGGATCAGGCAGGGACCAGCCTCACAGGAAGAACACTGAAGAACTGAACTCCAGTTAAGGGAACAATTGTATACCTTCCATCAGCACTTATTTACTGGGGCATAAAGCAAACAATGAGAAGCTACATCCTCCTTTCCTCCTTCCCATCAAGGGAGGCAGCTTTGCATTCACAAGACCCCACATTTCTCAATGAAGCCGCCTTACAGTATCCCTCAGCTCTTTATTGATAGTACAGACAGCTATCAAAGTGCAGGTAATTCCAGTCCTCTAGTCAGAAGCTTCATTCTCCTTACCTGTTTCTTGCCATCTAGGAAGCCAGTTTCACACTCAAGGACTATTTTTGTCCAGGAAACAGCCTGAAAATTTCCCTTAACCCATTTTCATAGGATCACGGGGCTGTTGGGCCTCTCTCTCCTGTAGAGATTCTTTCACAACCCGCCTCACCATAGATTCCAAACGCTGGTCTGCACCATCCCTCTCATCTGTGGCTTTAGAGAAGCAGTGATCACAGAGAGATTTGTCTGTTGGAACAGGCATCCTGCATCCCCAGCATGATTTCCCTGAACTCTCTCTAGAGTGAGATGAAGGGGGGTGAGAAGGATTTTTATTGCGCTGTTCAGATCTGGAAGGAGATCTATGATGGCTAGACCTGGAGGAAGATTGCCGGTGGTGTGATTTTGATGATCCACTTCCTTTATGGGAACTACGGTGTGGATCAGACCTAGAAGGGCTGTGAGGAAAGAAACACAGAGAAGACAGAGAAAGAAATCAGCTGGTGTCCTAAAATCCTACTCTCAATACTTGTACAGGCAGAAAGGCAAAAACTGCAAACATACCTGCTACAAGTGGACTGGCCACTAGGGGGCAGTGAGGAGTCCATAATGTCAATACAATAGGAAGCTGCAGAGACAGATTCACAGGATCAGCTGACTGACAACAGACCTCCACCCCCAGACAATAGAGATTGTCTTACCTTGAATCGCCAAGATAGTAGCCCCGGGAAGTCGCCATATCCCCCACGATCATTCCCAGGGCTCTGTAAGCTTTCCACAGCTTTTAAAAGTGGCGCCCGTGACGTCATCGCCGACGTCAGACGCGAGACGCTCGCGCGCATGCGCGAACCAAGCCTCAACTTCGTATTGGGTCCGCGCATGCGCAGAGCGCACGCCAGTACCCGGAAGTCACAGAGAGAGCGGCTGCTGGAACGCAGAGAGCGTCAGCGCCGATCTAGGACACCAATGAAGCAGGAAAAACACACAGAGGTATGATAACACATAAACACTGCTGCCATATGTGAATGAATGTAAAAAAACTTTACCCCTCCACCTACGATCACCTGGGCCAAGGAAACGCCATCCATACACACACACCGGACTTGGCAGCAGATAATGGTCGCCTGAAACATTAGGCAAACAGACCGTGCGCACATAGACGAACCGATCCAATCTTCAGCGCTACTCTGCTATACACTCCATACCCTGCTTAACAGTCAGGGCCTATCGGAGGAATCTTTGGCACTCGGCAGCATCCATCGTAGGGAGGTTTATCTTCAGGTAGGAGAACCAACACCTGGTCCTACGGAGGAGGACAAAAAAGGAACATGAATAGCAGCCTAGAGCAAAGATTTATGGGAGAGGGGGTCCTATTGGGTAGTTATGGAGGCGGAGCCTACCCACACCTATGCTGCCATGGAGCCTATCAGGAAATACTTTTTTTAAAGATTGATGAAATGTTATCAAGTCCTGAACTGGTCAGTATAAAATTACATCTGTATGATTTATCATTTTGTGTATAGAGGGTTTGGTTCATTTTGTCATTTAGTTCATAAAAATGTTACATTTATATTTTCTGTTGATCGCATATATTATAAAATATTATTTACTGTTCCTTATTTAGTGTAACTATTCCTTATGTTTAGTGATTACACAACCACTCATTGCTTTTCTGGATGTTTTTGCTAATGTCTAATCTACTTTTACTGCCTGATCAAAAATAATCAATAAATATTATATTTGAGAAAAATATATATATATATATATATATATCTTTTCTTTCATACTTGCAGAAGATGAAAACTGTTTGCCGATGGCTTGTGGATTTCACCTGGACATGAAGATATATTGTGTACAGAAGTATAAAGATGAACTTTCATTAATTTTAGAATAAAGATAACCTTCTGTATATTGTATTGGAATGATATGAACGGGAGACATCATGCATGGGAGAGTATACAAAACCTATAATGGTAGTATAGTATAATAATATGAAACCGGAACATTTGGGAGCATAAAGGTGAGCTGTCACCTAGGGAGAATAAAGAGAACATGTCATGTATAGGAGTATAAATAGCACTTGTAATGTATAGGACATTAAAGAGAACCTGTCACCAAAAAAAAAACTGAAAAAAAAAGTCTTATATCTTGAAAGCCAGAAGACTCTAAAATATTTGATCTCTTCCAGAACCAGAAAGGACTCAGGATTTGGGGCAGTACAGTATCTTTGTGATCAGCACTACTGCCATGCAGCCCTAAGGTTCCTGGTGTGGAGTGAGGATCTTCATTCCCCACATCCAGAGGAGTAGCTAGTCTAGAACCTTCAGTGCCGAGACCCCATGAAAGGCCCCCCTGACCTCGGACACAAGCAGGGGCGTTGCTAGGTGTCAAAAAGACCAGGGGCTTCAGCCCGAGGGCCGATGGTGGCACCATGGGGGGATCCGGGGTTGTCGTGTCGCGGGTGTTTTTGGCTGAGTGGTGGGGTTGTGTGGTGGGGGGTAAGCTAACTTGCTGGTTGCTGCCTGGCTTACCAGTGCTGCCCATCAATGATGGGCACTAAACTCACCTAACTGACACACTGACCATTACACTGACCTCACCTACCCAACATACATACACTGACCTCACCTTACCTACCTACCTGACATACATACACTACACTGACCTGGCTAACTGACATACACTGACCTCACCTACGACGAGTATTATATAAACCTATGTTTAAGTCAGTAGTAATCTTATGCAGGGAGCAAAATAGAATATATGCTTTGGCATTGCGCACACACATCCCCTTTGTTCAATGCACACACCAAAACACATTGGCAGAAGAGTAAATTCAGACTATCAACTTGTCTCAAGTAAGAAAAAAAAAAAAGCATACAAAATGTCTTAATAAGTTGTATATTTATTATACTTAAAACAAAGTTATCAACATCCAATACAAACAGATGCAGGTTACACACATCAATTCACTGCTTAAAAGTGCAAGGTACTCACTGATGTGAAATACACATCTGTTTAAATACAAAATTCAAAAACTACCCATACAATGCAGCTTACACACATCAATTCGCTACTAGAAGGGATACTACAAGTAATCGACAATAAAACTAGCTCAATCAGTTTGTGTATAGACCATACACCTTTAGTTTCTCTGCCATTTAGGCGTTTAATCACTTTTGTTTCTGTCCATGGAATGGATGCAGGTGAGGCAGCCCTAGTTAAACCTCGTCCCCAGGATGTGACTGACAGCTCACACAGCCATGAAAAAAGGGTTTAATTTTCCCATAAGAATTTGCTCACTGTAGAGGTTTTTAATCTCCTCTGAGTGCTCTGTAAATTGAACCTTAAGCACATAACATATAGGAGGTGGCTCCTACAGGCAAATGACAGTGCATGAATCAGATGAGAAATTGTAAACAAAACAGAGTGCAAAATCTGGTGGTGCAGCTGTGCACGGTAGCCAATCAGCTTCCAACTTCAGCTTGTTCAGTTCAGCTTTCACAATACCACCTGGAAGCTGATTGGTTACTATGCACAGATGCACCACATTTTGCACTCTCTAGTTTTAGAAAATCAACCCCAATGTACAGTAAAGGAATTCTAAACATTGGATGTCTCTTGACAGCAAAATTTTAGGGAGGCAGTGTGAGTGACTGACACAAGGCATGACTAGGCTCAGTCAGGCCGAAAGACAAAAAAAATAAAAAATCTGTTATTTAACTGCTAAATGGCAGAGAATTGAGCCGTGAGACAGCATGTAGGATTGCAGGGGCATGATTCATACACCAAAACTGCTTCATTAAGCTAAAGTTATTTTGGTGCCTATAGTATATTTTTAAATATTGTAGAACTATCCCACTTTTAGGCCTGATTCACACCTATGCATTTTTAGTGCTTTTTGCATATTTGCACTACAGAGTGTGCTTCATTGGAAACAATGTTAAATGGACTGTAGTGCAAATCTGCAAAATGCAAAAAACAATAAAAATGCCATAGGTGTGAACCAGACCCAAGGGTCCTCATAGAGGTAGACTGGAAGGAGAAAATACCCTAAACATGGCATGGACATGGCCATGTTTAGGTTATTCTCTCATTCCAGTCTACCTCAATGAACCCATGCCGCATGGGTGTCTTAGACAATATTTAAGACACGTGACGTGTTATAAAACACTCATTTAACACATAACTGGTTTATTCAATAAATGCCAAACTATAGCAAAGAGCAAAATGCAGGTAAAAATAGCTAATATGGAGAAATTATCAAACTCGCCTTGTAGCCATAGCTTGGCAATTTTAGCTTGATCTTTGCCTTTTTGGTTCTGGTTCACTAGAATTTTGAGTTTAGTGAAAAAAACCACCAAAAAAGTACAAGGTACTGACTGATGTGAAATAAACATCAGTTTAAAATCTTGAAGTCCAAAACTATCCATGAAAGGCAGTTTACACACGTCCATTCACTACTAAAAGGGATACTATAGGTAAGAGGCAACAAAATTAGCTTAATCCATTTGTGTATAGACCACCACACCCATACACCTTTAGTTTCTCTGCCATTTAGGCGTTGAAACACTTTTGTTTCTGTCCTTTGAATGGATGCAGGCAGCCCTAGTTACACCTCCCCTGCATATGACTGACACAGCCATGAAAAAAAAAGGGTTTAATTTTCCCATCAGAATTTGCTCACTGTAGAGGTTTTTAATCTCCTCTGTAAATTTAACCTTAAGCACATATGATACGGGAGGTGTCCCCTAAAGGCAAATTACAGTGCAGGAGATAACTTTTAAACACCAAACAGTAGAGTGCAAAATCTGGTGCAGCTGTGCACGGTAGCCAATCAGCTTCTAACTTCAGCTTGTTCAGTTCAGCTTTCACAATACCACCTGGAAGCTGATTGGTTACAATCCACAGATGCACCACATTTTGCACTCTCTAGTTTTAGAAAATCAACCCCAATGTACAGTAAAGGAAGTCTAAACATTGGATGTCTCTTGACAGCAACATTTTAAGGAAGCTGTGTTAGTCACACAAGGCAGGGTTATAACTAGGCTGAAAAACAAAAAAATAAAAAAATATTCAGTGATTTAACGGCTAAATGGCAGAGAATTGAGCAGCGAGAAGGGGCAGGATTAATAATACACAAAAAATGGTTCATTAAACTAAAGTTATTTTGGTGCCTATAGACTATAGTATAGATAGAACTATCCCACTTTTAGGGTCAGACTCATAGGAGGTATACTGGAAGGAGAGAATACCCTAAACATGGCATGGGTTTCTTTGTTGATATTTAGGACACTTGTTATAACACTCATTTAACACATAACAGTGGTTTATTCAATAAACTCCAAACGATAGCAAAGATCAAAATGCTAAATGGAGGTAAAAATAACCAATATGGAGAAATTCTCCAAAATCGACTGTAGTACTAGTAGTATCCATAGCTTGATCTTTGCCATTTGTATTTTGATTCACTACAATTTGGAGTTTCTTGAAAAACAATATAAAAAAAAGTGCAAGTTGCTTCATGAGTTGAAAATACACCAGTTTAAAACTTTAAATAAAAGTGCAAACAATTTGTTGTAGTAAAACTACAAATATTACAACTCGTTAACCATATAGTAAACAATCTGTACTGTAAAGTGCCATCATTTTTAAACTGTAGTATAGTATTACAATATTCCATTTTCGGTAACTAATTTTTGATGTCTGAGTAAGGCCCCTTTCACACTTATACGACTTCAAAGTCGCGCGATTTTACCGCGATTTCGCAGCCCCGATTTTGCCGCGATTTTACCGCGATTTGGGAGCAGTACTACTTTGCCACGTTTTTGGCATTAACAAATGAAAACACAGTAGTTGGTATTAAGGGGGAACTCCACGCCAAGTTTTAAATAAAAAAACTGGCGTGGGTTCCCCCCCAGGGGCATACCAGGCCCTTAGGTCTGGTATGGATTGTAAGGGGAACCCCCTACGCCGAAAAATCGGCGTGGGGTCCCCCCCAAAATCCATACCAGACCCTTATCCGAGCACGCAGCCCGGCCGGTCAGGAATGGGGGTGGGGACGAGCGAGCGCCCCCCCCCTCCTGGACCGTACCAGGCCGCATGCCCTCAACATGGGGGGTGGGTGCTTTAGGGCATGGGGGGCACCCTGCCGGCCCCCCCACCCCAAAGCACCTTGTCCCCATGTTGATGAGGACAAGGGCCTCTTCCCGACAACCCTGGCCGTTGGTTGTCAGGGTCTGCGGGCGGGGGGCTTATCGGAATCCGGGAGCCCCCTTTAATAAGGGAGCCCCCAGATCCCGGCCCCCCACCCTATGTGAATGAGTATGGGGTACATGGTACCCCTACCCATTCACCTAGGGAAAAAAGCATCAATAAAAAACACAGTACACAGGTATTGAAAATAATTTATTAGGCAGCTCCGGGATCTTCTTCCGACTTCGGGGGTCCTCTTCCGACTTCGGGGGTCTCTCCGGCGTCTCCTCCCGGTGTCCGCATCTTCTGCCGGCTCCTCCGCTTTCTTCTGCAGCTCAATTGCTAGCGGTGGTCCGGACTTCTGCCTTCTGCCTTCTTCTTTTCTTCCAGAGATGTTGACACAACGCTCTCTCCAGCTGGAATGGTCTCTGAACGCTCCGCAGCGGACTTATATAGGCGGTGACCCCGCCCCTTATGCCGTCACAGTCCCTGGGCATGCTGGGTGGCGGTTTAGCAGGACAGGTTAAACTCAGATCAGGCCTCGCCAATGGTCGACCAAAGAAGTTGAGTCAGAGAGTGCACATTTTCAGCGCCATATCCAAGGGTTGTCTTTGGGAAATAGACTTATGAGTTTAAAGGTGATGGACTGGCCAAGCATATCTCCATACCTAAACCAGATTGAGCATCTGTGGGGCATCCTCAAACTGCAAGTGGAGGAGCGGAAGGTATCAAACATTCAACAGCTCCACTCCGTGATGTCGTCATGGAGGAGTGGAAGAGCCAGAGGACTCCAGTAGCAACCTTGAAGCTCCAGTGAACTCCCATGCACAAGAGGGTTAAAGCAGTGCGAGAAATTGGTGACCACACAAAATATTAAGACTTTGGACCCAATGTTGACATTTGCACTTAGGGGTAAACTCATTTTTGTTGCCAGCGGTTTATACATTAATGGTGTGTGTTGAGTTATTTGGAGGGGACAGCAAATTTACACTGTTATACAAGCCGTACACTCACTACTTTTACTTTCAATTGTAGCAAAGTGTAATTTCTTCAGTGTTGTCACATGAAAAGCTATAATAAAATATTTACAAAAATGTGAGGTGTATGGGTACTTATTTTGTGAGATACTGTACATAGCATCCCAAACAGCCAACCACCATTAAATGTTATTCTTTAGCTACCCTACCCCTACTATAGGTATAGTTTAGAATATTAGTTTCAGCCAGGAGCAAATTAAAGTTACTGAGGCAGCTGAAGTGCTTGTAATGGTTAATCTCTTGAGAGAACCAAGGTATGCCTTCGTGATCGTTTGTTACCAAAATGATCAATTACACATTCATCAGACACCGATTCCAAAACGCCCTTTTCAATGGAAAGAACTGCAAGATGATGAAGCCTTGCTTGCCCCATTGTACCTCTGAGCCATGTATGAAGACGTCTCAAAGCACTAAATGATCTTTCGCAAGAGCAGCTGCTCACAGGAATTGTTAGGACAATTTGCATAATTTTTTTAACCGTTGGAAACATTAAAGGATCCAAAAGTTTGCAAATGTGCTGTACTGTTAGTACCACACCTTCCTGTTTTTTGCGTTCAAAGAAGTTTTTAGCAACAACTACTTCTTCATAGTGCAGATCAATTTTGTAATGTTGTGCAAGTGCCTTTATGTCTTCTGACAGAAAAGATGAAGAAAGTGGGTTGTATGCCTCAATGCCTTTGACCAAATTTTCTTTAATGCTTGAGAAACGATGGTCAAGTTCAGAGGGCATTCGGTCCAAGCAAGGGTAAAAGATTTTTGTTCTAAGCTCATCTTCACTTGACAAATGATCACATGGTGTTGGTCTGGCTTCATACACAAAGTCTTCCATCATTCTTGGTTTTTTAATTTGCCTGGATGTTTGTGGATTCTCAGTGTCAGTGTCAAACAAAGAAACAGCTTTTTGAAGTATTTCTCTTGATTTGGCATTGGTTCTTAGAGATCTTAATGAAGTACAAACATCTTTTTTATACTCTAATGCAGTAGACAAATCTAGGTTTTCCTTCTGAAGCAACTTATGGAAACCTTCTGTAGTACCCAGTAACAATTCAAATGCAAAAAGGCAGTAACGCATTGATAACCTGCGCAATTTAATCAACAAGCCAGTGGCTATGGCAGATTTCTCCTCTTTAAGACACTGCACAACAGCTTTAAAGTTGCGTATTAGGGCAGTAATGGAACGTATCTGGCAAGACCAACGTGTCTCTGAGAGCTGTACTAGTTCTGTTTCTTTTAGTCCAAGTT